>NC_136643.1:25561390-25573890 GCF_949748355.1 Melanostigma gelatinosum
GAATGCAACGGTCCAGCCATGATGTAGTGTGCCAGGCCTCACTAATGTATGTATAGCTATCTGTAGGCAAAAGCACTTTGCTTGATAATATAAAATAATTGTCTTTACAAAACTGAGCCATGTGCTTGGCAAATACTGAGCTTGTGTCTGAGATATCTGCATTCATATCCCCAATAACATAAACACTAGAAGAAGTATTATCTTGAATGAAGGAATTGATGAAGGCAAGCCTATTTAGATATTCATCCTCATTGTGATTGCACTCATAGGGTGTATAAACATTTAGGATAGTGAATTCCTGATCATCATGAGTAAACTGTATTGCAACACACCAGTCAACACCAAGCCTGACCACATTGATCAAAGAGTCAAGCTTCTTATTCCAGAGAATAGCCACACCCCCTGGAATCCTTCCTCTGACTATTCCCATGCCAAAGTCAGTGGTAGACTCCCCAGCACCATGAAAGTTATCATTAAAAGAGTTTTTCCAAGTCTTGCTTCGGTAAGAATGTCTCTTGTAAACATAGTCTGTCACAATTCTCCAAAAGGTTGTCAACAACCATGCGGCGAGCTTTATCCCCAACGCTCTGGCCCACACGCAGGCCACGACAGTTGTACGACAAAACCGACAATATATATATATATATTTCCTACATACTGTATATATTTTATATTTACAGATGAGTAAATACAACAAGGCTCCAACAGTTTTTACAGTGTGAAAATGTATTAATCTTTAACACTTTATTTGAGCAGCACATGAATCATTCATCAGCCAAAGTGTCTGTTGCCTGCATCACAAATAAATCATTAAAGCTTAATCAATGAGAGTGATGAGATAATAACTCCAAGGCATCACACTGAAAGGTACACTAAGACAGGAAGTAAGCGGAGGAATCCAACGCACACTCTCAGCGACACCCAGCGCCGTGAGACGTGATCAATGATCTCGTTTCAGTGGTTCTCTCTGAGTTCACACCTTTCAAAGACAAAGACAAAGACAAGACAAAGTCTTCTCTCTGAGTTCACACCTTTCAAAGACAAAGTCAAAGACAAAGACAAGACAAAGTCTTCTCTCTGAGTTCACACCTTTCAAAGACAAAGACAAAGTCTTCTCTCTGAGTTCACACCTTTCAAAGACAAAGACAAAGTCTTCTCTCTGAGTTCACACCTTTCAAAGACAAAGTCTGATCCAAAGAAAGGAGTTGATGCAAGAAATATTAACCACATCTTTACTGTAACAGAAGGAATGTGCCTCGAATGCGATTATAACTTTACGTGTTTTTGACTGGAAAAAGACTTTGAATGTTCTGCAGTGTGTTTGTGTGAGGTTCTTCTCCACAGTCAGTGTTCTACTACAGTAGATGGAGCAAAGTGATGTTCTGCTGTGGACGTATTTTAGACTCCTAAAAGAATCTAAATCTGTTCAAGTGAACGCTATATTTAGAGTGTTTTCACCGCTTTACTTTGCTGTCAGACAGACCTTCTGAGGGAACTGAAGCCGTCATCTATGCTCTCTACTAAGACATAAGACATAAGACATAAGACTCCCCTCCCCTGATCATCTGTCCTCTCAGGTTTGGAGGACTATATGAAACGTTACGGAGAGGCAATGCAGAGGATCCTGACCTCCTTCGGGCCTGTACCAGACTTCTCCGGCAGCGAGGGAGCCAAGAGCATCGTAAATGTGAGTATGAACGCTTTCACTGTAAAATGCTAACTTTTATCCAGATCAAAGGCATTTTAATTGAAACACATACGGTCGCCTGATTTTGATGATTCGGTCACATGAAGAGAATGTTCTGTTGACGGCGTCTTTAGTTCTGCATGAGTTCCTTCTCACCCCGGCACCAAATTGCTGTTTCCGAAGTAGTCGCTGCTCAGTCAGTCACATGCATCACTGTGAACATGCTAGCCGCGCAACAGAGACAGAGACAGAGACAGACAGAGAGAGAGAGAGAGAGAGACACAAAGAGAGAGAGAGACAGAGACAGACAGAGAGAGAGAGACAGAGAGACACAAAGAGAGAGAGAGACAGAGACAGACAGAGAGAGAGAGACAGAGAGACAGAGACAGACAGAGAGAGACAGAGAGACAAAGACCTCATCAGTACTCCGGGTTGTTACTCGTTTAGAACCAGGGTCTCGGAGGACATCCGTTCCCAGGATCAGGTTTCCCGTTAGAAATACAATCGTCTACATTCTCACCCGGTGTTCCTGGTCCCTGAGGAGCTCCAATATGGCCGTCAGATTGTGTCTTTTTCCTCCCTGCTGTCCACAGGAGATGTGCGAGCTGATCCCCAACGACCAGCAGCATCTGACGGCCCGGATGGAGAGGAGGGACCAGCTCCTCGTGGGTCTGGCCAAGCTGAAGAAGGAGCACTAAGATCAGCCTGCAAGTGAAGGAAACTGCTGATTAAGGATGAAAACAACGACGTGAAATCTGTTGACTAAATTAATTCTGTGAAAAATGTGAAGTTGTGATGAATTAAAAACAATTAAATCCTATGTTTGTGTGCTTTTTATATTCTCTCAATAAAACATGTTTGATCCGATTAATAAAACGATGCGTTCCAATATTAAACATGTCTGAGTGACCTCAGCGGTCTCAACGGGTCACTGGTGGTTTTCTGGTGAACTAAAGCGCTGAATCACGTTAATTGTACCTTTAATATCACAGCTGGTAAATGTAGCAGTGAAAATTAAAGATACATTTTTATTTATTAATATCATTTTGTATTTGTATTGCTGGGTAGCTTGTGAATTTCCCCCTGGGGTTGAATGAAGCCTTATTAATACAACAATAAATCTTTATTTATTTGTTTATTACGTTTTGTAATCTTTATTGGAGCACTCAAAGTGACTCAAGTTATTAAATAAATGAAGTAGAATTCTAAAGTAGCAGAAAATAGAAATACTCAAGTAAAGTAAATGTTTTATAACTACGCGTACTTTATTACATGTTTACATCTGCTTAAGATGAATATTGTGTCTTAAAAATACATTAAATATGTGAATAATACAGTATATTGTTGTGTAATGCAGACAATAGACAAGATATATTTAATACGATTTTTTATCCACAAAGGAGTGAATTATGAGTCATAATTCCAGCGTTAAGAGGAGTGAAGTACTCTGTTACTCAAAGATGACAACCAGCAGCAGGAGCTGTTCAACCTGTGACCTCCTGATAAACCTCACTGAGAAGCAGTTCTACCTGCTGACTCACATCACACATCAGGACTCAAGCACTACTGAAGTACACTTAACTTCTACTCCACTACATTTATACGACAACTTTAGTTACTTTGCAGATTTACGTCAAGACTACAAAATAAAAGCAGCACATAAACGATGCTGTGTTATTGATTCGGATAAAACTTTATTGATCGTGAAGGTGAATTTCACAAACGCTCTCCTCCGTACTGATGAGATGTCGAGAGGCATTTGATCTAAAGGGCTGAGTCGGCTTAACTATACGATTTAAAGGCGCTTATGGATTAAAGTTGTGCCTCACTGGCACAATAACACCGCTGTGATGAAGTTTACATTCATGTGTTCAATAAGATACACAATAGTGAGATTCATGACTTATCAAAAGTCTTTTCTGTTGCTTTAGTTGTTGTTTTTCCACTTTCTCTTTTTTAAATCAGGAAATCAAATCACATTTGGTCAAATGAAACAAAGATGTTTCTTGGAATGTTGTCATAGATATACAAACACACATATATCCTTCACAAAGACAGACAAATGACATTAATAATAATAGTAAAGTATAATCAATTCAAATATAATAAATAAAACATATTGGGGAGAAGTTTACAATCACAAACAGTGCTCACTGAGTTTAGGTTTTACTGGGCGGTGGAGGTTTGTTCTCGTGATGTTAAAACGTATTTCTCAAAATATTTAAACTATTTCCCGACTTCTCATAAGAGCTCAGATATGTGGGATGTGTTTTTAAAGAGGTCACAGGAAGAGGAGGAGTGACTCATCAGCAGCTGCTTGAGTCTTACGTTATACATTTTGATTTGTCACCTGGTGCCGGAATTTAGTTCTTTTTTTAACATAAATAAAGTTTTCCACCGTAAATTGATGCAGAAAAAATCACCAGAACGCAGTAAAATAAGTATTTCACATCCTGTGGTATTACTACTTTTAATGAAATAAAATATCCGAGTACTTCTTCCACCACTGAACTCAAGTCATGGTTTTAATTTAAGTTGGAAAAATATGAAAATGACGAAAACAACGTCAGAAATAAACATTGGTGGAAAGTAATTGTGTTTACTCATGTCCGGTATTTAAATACTATCTGGAGGTACTTGTACTATTTCCATTTTATGCATCTTTAGAGTTACACAGGGGGACATATTGTACTTTTTACTCCAATAATTTTATTTAATAACTTTAGTGACTTTGCAGATTCTGATCAACAGCACAACATATAAATACATGAAGATGTATTATTGTAGATTAAGATAAGACTGTTGATAACTGGAGGGGAAATACACAAACTACACAGCAGTATATAAAGTACTGACATAATGCATCATTAACTATGATACAATAATATCATCTGAAATGAGCTACAAGTGTATGTTTACTTAACATATATATATACATATATATATATATATATATATATATATATATATATATATATATATATATATATATATATATGTATATATATATATATAATACAATTTTGAATGCATTACTTGTACTTCTAACAGAGTTAGACATAAATAAATAAAAGAGGATGAACTCAAAGAGATGATTCAATGTTTGTACTGTCAAAGCGCTCAGCCATCATGCAGTCAACACAAAGACCGGAGGATCCAGCAGGCCGCACCCTGAGCCCGGCCCCGGACCTGGACCCGGTCTCCGGCTCCTCCCCGTCTGCGCAGGAGGGGCCATGAAAACCTGCTGGAGACGCAGGTGAGCCTCAGTCAGCTGGAAGACGGAGCACGAGACAAACCTCTTCATTCTGTTGGAGCGCGAGGGACCTTTTAGTGTTACATAATAAGGATTCATTGCTTTTCTCCTCGTGGCTGATTTTTCTTTTAACATATAATCTTCACAGAAACAGGTGAGTCATTGGTGTTATGATGTTTAGATGTGTTGTGTTCCTTAGAGGAGTTCAACAACAAGCTACTTATCATATCGATAATTACAATGATTCATATTTAACATGCATGTATGTATATTAATCACGCATTAAAGGTAAATTCACTAGTTGTATCACACAAAAAAGCCCAAACTGTATTTTCCTCCATAATGTTTGTATCTTTAAAATAATTATATTCATATTATTAATAGCAGGGATACAGATGAGAGGACGTCATCTTCATTTGTCTCTTCAAATAAATCACCAAAGTACAAACAGTAGAAAAGTAAAGTATCACAGCTGATAACACGTTGAAAGTGATTGTATGCTGTTAATGATCACACAATGTTAGTCGTGGTGATGTTGAGTCACAAATGTTTAAAAACCAGAGCAGCAGGAAAGTGCTTCATAAAAAGACAAATAACAACTTCTCCATGTTGTTTGTCTCGATATCTGGCTTTTCAAAATAAGACTCCGCTCTCATAGACTTTATAAATCCGGTTGCTCTGTGAATTTTTGAATTGTTTGAGTCTGTTTCTCATCCCTGCTCTTGAAATGGATTTGAAATCTCATGTCTTGTTGTCAAAAAGTGACTTTGCTCTCTGTACATCGATCAAAACATAAAAAAAGACCCAAAGTGGAGATAAGAGAGGAGCTGACAGCAGAGAAGAGATGCTCCAATCAGGGAGGGGGAAACAAACGTATTTAAATTCTACATGATACTGATACGGTTTCAACGATACCGATACTGATCAGTTCTTAAAGTGGTATTCATGGTGACAGAGGCCTCTCCACCTCTCCTAGGAGCAGGAAGCACTGATTTTATTGTTGTTTAGACTCCTGTTGTTGTTGTTTTGTGCCTCTTTCTTTGGTCGACACACATCTCTCTGTGGTTTTGAGACACGGTAGTAACTTCGTGTCTCTTTGTGGTCATTCTGTGTCTCTTGAAATTGAAATTGGAGGTTTTCCTATATATGCTGCTAATTTCCTGCTGAATTCCTTCCCTCGACAGGTCGTCCTCGTCGCCACAATGAGTTGGGGGGTGCTCTACGCCCAGCTGGGCGGCGTCAACAAACACTCCACCAGCCTCGGGAAGATCTGGCTGTCCGTCCTCTTCATCTTCCGCATCACCATCCTGGTTCTGGCCGCCGAGAGCGTCTGGGGCGACGAGCAGTCCGACTTCACCTGCAACACGCAGCAGCCCGGCTGCAAAAACGTCTGCTACGACCACTTCTTCCCCGTGTCGCACATCCGCCTGTGGTGCCTGCAGCTGATCTTCGTGTCCACGCCGGCCCTGCTGGTGGCCATGCACGTGGCCTACAGGAACCGCGGGGACAAGAGGACCATGCTGGCCTCCAACGGCACCGAGAGGACCACGATGGCGATGGACCTGGAGACGCTGAAGAGGAGGCGTCTGCCCATCACGGGCCCGCTGTGGTGGACCTACACCTGCAGCCTCTTCTTCCGCCTCATCTTCGAGGGCGGCTTCATGTACGCGCTCTACTTCGTCTACGACGGCTTCCGGATGCCGCGGCTGGTGAAGTGCGAGCAGTGGCCCTGCCCCAACAAGGTGGACTGCTTCATCTCCCGGCCCACGGAGAAGACCATCTTCACCATCTTCATGGTGTCGTCGTCGACCATCTGCATGATGCTGAACGTGGCCGAGCTGTGCTACCTCATCGCCAAGGCGCTCCTGAGGTGCCTTGCCAGGTCCAAGAGGAGGAGGGCACGCTCGATGCAGGACAACAGCCATCTGCAGAACGTGAAGAACGAGCTGCTGCTGTCCACCGACTCGCATTCCACCAGCAAGGAGTGCTGAAGGACAGACATCCGCAGTGGGGGGGTAACCAGAGAAGAAGAGAAACACAGGCTGTAACTCCAGCCCCCCCGACTCCCCCCCGACGACATGTTTTTTCTCTTACAGTTAATTTGCAAGACAACATACTTTTTCAAACTGTTGTTTTGTCATGAGTACTTCTTCCCCCACGCGGCGGAAAAAGCCACTTTTACGGTCAATTAGTGTGAGCGTGAAAACATCAACCAATCACGCTGTGAAGAACGGGTCGAGTTGCTCTTACATATAGTCAATAACAACATGGCCGCCGAACAAGACTGACAACTTCATCACTCCTTTCAACTTTGACGAAGGCAGAACATACTCCTTCTGATCCTACCTTTCACAATAAAAGCCCTAGACATTTAATATTTGAGGGCAGGTGTTTTGGCTGATCCTGGTTCTTCCCTGAGTTTGACCCCACCAGCACAAGCCTGTTTCAGGCAGAAACAATGTGTACGCACCTGTGGTTCATCCACAGCATCAGAACCTCACTTCTCCACAGCGGATGGTCTGATGGAGGGTTTTGACTTGTTGTTCAGTCTGAAGTTGCTTGAATGTCTTTGAATCGGAGAAGAATGAGTCTACACTGACCTCTGGTGGTTGTAAGTGGAACCTCAGCGAGAACAAACGCCTTCCTCAGGACCTGAAGGATGTATCTGGTGATGATGAAGAAGAAGAGGAAGGAGAACAAATGAAGTCATGAGAATTGAAGCAAAAAAAAACAAAAGTGCCTTTATGATCTATGATTGTGTTTTCAGTGTCTAGTTTACAAGAGGAGACATTTTAAATCCGTGTTGTTACAATAACTGATGTTGTTATGAACCTGCTGTATTGAATCAAGTGACTGTAGCGCGTAAGTTTCAACATTCATAGTTGAATATGTTTTCTATAAATAATGCTTTTATTTTGGTGGGTTTATAAATACCAAGAAGTGTGTTGCACAACATGAGATGATTCATTCTGAAGTCTCACCTGCCACACAGCGATCGAACAGATCCGCTGCTGTTTGATCGAACCTGAACGTCTGTCACGTGTCACTGGAAGTGTTTCTGTGCACTGTGAGTCAAATGAGAATGTTTTGCATATTTTCACACCTGTTGATAAAAACATATGAACAAAGATGAACAAGTCTGGTCAAGATGTTTTATTCTGCTAGAGACTTCCCACAGTTAGTTTATGTGATATAATCACAGTAGCATTAGAAGTTATGTCATAGCATCATAACAAGGACCAGATGCATGTTTGCAGGCGAAACGATCATTTAGGACACGAGAGGCTGAACGTTATGGCTGAAGAGTATGAAAATATAAATAAATCTGTCAGACTCATCAATCAATCAGTTCATATTTCACTCCAGATTTAGGGATTGTTGGGGTCATATTAACAATAATAATAATACATTTAACAATTATAACATTGTTCAATTTGTATTATTAATAATGTATTAGTAATAGTAATTTCTATTGTTTTTGTATTATAATTGTTAATATATTTAGTCATTATTATAATAATTATCATTATTACTATTACTATTATATTAATAATAATAATAATAATAATACATTTAACAATTATAACATTGTTCAATTTGTATTATTAATAATAATAATGTATTAGTAATAGTAATTACTATTATTTTTGTATTATAATTGTTAATATATTTAGTCATTATTATAATAATTATCATTATTACTGTTACTATTATATTAATAATAATAATAATAATACATTTAACAATTATAACATTGTTCAATTTGTATTATTAATAATAATAATGTATTAGTAATAGTAATTACTATTGTTTTTCTATTATAATTGTTAATATATTTAGTCATTATTATAATAATTATCATTATTACTGTTACTATTATATTAATAATAATAATAATAATACATTTAATAATTATAGCATTGTTAAATTGTTATTATTGTATTATTGATAATAATAATTTATTTGTGGTAGCAGCAGAAGTATTGTTTTTGTATTCTTATTATGTTGAATCATTTTCATCACTAATATTATTATTGGTCGAATTGTAAAGCCAACATTAAACTCTTAATCCTGCTTCATGAAAACCCCGTCCCCAAGCGGTCCTGCTCAGTCCAGACCCGGTGGTCCTCGTGCGTTATTTGGACTTGTGTTGTCTCAGTGCGCTGACCTCCAGCTGGTCCTATCAGCTTTCAGCACGAGCCTTATTTTAGACCCCACACCAATCCCCTCTTAGGGGGGGCGGGGGGGGGGGGGGTCTTTGTCCTCCGGCCCCTCCAGGAATAGCTCGAGCTGGATGAGTCACATCTGTGTTGTTTTAAATAAACGATTAGAAAGTTAAGAGTCATATATTTAAATGACAGAACTGATGATGGAAGAGTTTCTTCAAGTGGGCGAGAAACGTTTCGACCAAACATCCAAAAATATACCAAGTTCTGCATCTTCACAGAGAAACTCTGCAGATCAGTGAAGAGGTTTCTGCTTTCACCTTTGACCTCTGCACAGGCAGAAGACATGCTGATGACGTCACCTTCCATCTGCTCTAACAACAAACTAATGAACCGACAAGAAATCAACAAATCAACAAATCAAGACATTCAAAACGTTGTAATTGTGTACATGAGATCTTTTTGTCACATTGGCACATTTTCCGGCAACTTTTACGCACAATTAATAAATAATTAAATACTAAAATCCAAAGAATCTCTTAAGTCATATTATTAACTTTGAAATTGTTAAATTGTAAATAGTCCATGGAGGTTTTTCATGAGATATTTGCTGGAGACGTTCAGAGCATGTTCATGATTTTGGACACTTTGCGCGAAAGTTTTGGTGGTGGGGGGATTATTTTTTGGGGCACATTTTCCGCCAACTTTTTGCGCACATTTAGTCGTTTTTTCTTTTTTTTGTGACGGTTTGACGGGGCGTGGTGTGACACCGGACAGGCGGATGACTCTGTGGATTCACTCATGCATGGTCACACAATGTGACAGTCCAGACATGGCTGGAACCGGGAGGCAGCTCCGTGTGACCGAGCCCCATCTCCGACTCCAAGCCGCCTCCAAAAACTAACCACAACAAAAGGAGGAACCTTTCTTTTTTGCCTTGCGCAAGTTCACCGGTTCCGGGACAAAGACTGACGCACCGACTGGAGACGTTTGTGCATGAATGAGTTTGAGACACAGATCTGAAATCACAGTTCGTCGTTCTGACAGGAGAGGCGACAGGTTTGGGATCCGGGAGGCAGAGGGAGGCTCGCTGCAGCCGCACGTTCAACGCACTCAAAGTGATGCCACCGATGACGGCGGAGGGATCTGCTTTGCGTATTTAAGTATGACATCTCCGGTCTAAAGGTATGACGGGAAAAAACACTCTGCTGTCAAATACGCTCATTTGCATATTTAAACATAACATTTCAGAAAACGTATAATACAATAAATACTGATCTTAATGTGAGAGATGAAGTGGTGAATATTCACCTGTAGAGTCTCTTAATGTGAGTGATGAAGTGGTGAATATTCACCTGTAGAGTCTTCTTAATGTGAGTGATGAAGTGGTGAATATTCACCTGTAGAGTCTCTTAATGTGAGTGATGAAGTGGTGAATATTTACCTGTAGAGTCTCTTAATGTGAGTGATGAAGTGGTGAATATTCACCTGTAGAGTCTCTTAATGTGAGTGATGAAGTGGTGAATATTCACCTGTAGAGTCTCTTAATGTGAGTGATGAAGTGGTGAATATTCAGCTGTAGAGTCTCTTAATGTGAGTGATGAAGTGGTGAATATTCACCTGTAGAGTCTCTTAATGTGAGTGATGAAGTGGTGAATATTGACCTGTAGAGTCTTCTTCATGTGAGTGATGAAGTGGTGAATATTGACCTGTAGAGTCTCTTAATGTGAGTGATGAAGTGGTGAATATTGACCTGTAGAGTCTTCTTCATGTGAGTGATGAAGTGGTGAATATTCAGCTGTAGAGTCTTCTTCATGTGAGTGATGAAGTGGTGAATATTGACCTGTAGAGTCTCTTAATGTGAGTGATGAAGTGGTGAATATTGACCTGTAGAGTCTTCTTCATGTGAGTGATGAAGTGGTGAATATTCACCTGTAGAGTCTCTTAATGTGAGTGATGAAGTGGTGAATATTGACCTGTAGAGTCTTCTTCATGTGAGTGATGAAGTGGTGAATATTCACCTGTAGAGTCTTCTTCATGTGAGTGATGAAGTGGTGAATATTGACCTGTAGAGTCTCTTAATGTGAGTGATGAAGTGGTGAATATTCACCTGTAGAGTCTCTTAATGTGAGTGATGAAGTGGTGAATATTCACCTGTAGAGTCTCTTAATGTGAGTGATGAAGTGGTGAATATTCACCTGTAGAGTCTTCTTAATGTGAGTGATGAAGTGGTGAATATTCACCTGTAGAGTCTCTAAATGTGAGTGATGAAGTGGTGAATATTCACCTGTAGAGTCTCTTAATGTGAGTGATGAAGTGGTGAATATTCACCTGTAGAGTCTCTAAATGTGAGTGATGAAGTGGTGAATATTCACCTGTAGAGTCTCTTAATGTGAGTGATGAAGTGGTGAATATTCACCTGTAGAGTCTTCTTCATGTGAGTGATGAAGTGGTGAATATTCACCTGTAGAGTCTCTAAATGTGAGTGATGAAGTGGTGAATATTCACCTGTAGAGTCTCTTAATGTGAGTGATGAAGTGGTGAATATTCACCTGTAGAGTCTCTAAATGTGAGTGATGAAGTGGTGAATATTCACCTGTAGAGTCTCTTAATGTGAGTGATGAAGTGGTGAATATTCACCTGTAGAGTCTCTTAATGTGAGTGATGAAGTGGTGAATATTCACCTGTAGAGTCTTCTTAATGTGAGTGATGAAGTGGTGAATATTCACCTGTAGAGTCTCTAAATGTGAGTGATGAAGTGGTGAATATTCACCTGTAGAGTCTCTTAATGTGAGTGATGAAGTGGTGAATATTCACCTGTAGAGTCTCTAAATGTGAGTGATGAAGTGGTGAATATTCACCTGTAGAGTATCTTAATGTGAGTGATGAAGTGGTGAATATTCACCTGTAGAGTCTTCTTCATGTGAGTGATGAAGTGGTGAATATTCACCTGTAGAGTCTCTAAATGTGAGTGATGAAGTGGTGAATATTCACCTGTAGAGTCTCTTAATGTGAGTGATGAAGTGGTGAATATTCACCTGTAGAGTCTCTAAATGTGAGTGATGAAGTGGTGAATATTCACCTGTAGAGTCTCTAAATGTCTGTAATGTAACTAAACGTCTCTTTGAAGACGTTTCCTCTCAATGAGTTTGTTCTCAGACTCTGATGATGAATCTCCACTTCAGCAGTTCTTACATTCACCAAACTTCACTCTTTCATTCCTCTCTGTGTGCTGAAGGTTCACACTGAGGGGTTTGTTCACACAGCACTCACTCATTTATACATTTATTAATATAAACATGGAGATAATAGATTCTTTGATTGGTCTTTTCTGATTTATGAGTGATACTAAGACATTTAATAAATTCCTTCTGTAAAAACCTTCGACTCTAAG
>NC_136643.1:25576390-25698890 GCF_949748355.1 Melanostigma gelatinosum
ATGGGCGACTGAGCTTTCTGGGGCGGCTGCTGGAGAACGCTCAGGAGCACTCGACGGTCATCGGCAAAGTCTGGCTGACGGTCCTCTTCATCTTCAGGATCCTGGTGCTGGGGGCGGCGGCCGAGGAGGTCTGGGGCGACGAGCAGATCCGACTTCACCTGCAACACGCAGCAGCCCGGCTGCGAGAACGTCTGCTACGACGAGGCCTTCCCCATCTCGCACATCCGCTTCTGGGTGCCTGCAGATCATCTTCGTGTCCACGCCGACGCTCATCTACCTGGGCCACGTGCTGCACATCGTCCGCATGGAGGAGAAGCGGAAAGAGAAGGATGAGGAGCTGCGCAAGGCCAACAGGTTCCGAGAGGAGAAAGAACTCCTTTATAGAAACGGTGGCGATGCGGGAGGAGGAGGAGGCGGCGGCAAGAAAGAGAAGCCGCCAATCAGGGACGAGCACGGCAAAATCCGTATCAGGGGCGCGTTGCTGCGTACCTATGTGTTCAACATCATCTTCAAGACCCTGTTTGAAGTGGGATTCATTCTGGGCCAGTATTTCCTCTACGGCTTCCAGCTGAGGCCGCTCTACAAGTGCGCACGTTGGCCCTGCCCCAACACCGTTGACTGCTTCATATCGAGGCCCACTGAAAAGACTATTTTTATTATATTTATGCTTGTGGTGGCTTGCGTGTCTCTTTTGCTGAATTTGTTAGAGATCTATCACCTCGGATGGAAGAAAGTTAAACAGGGCATGACCAACGAGTTCGCCCGCGACCACGAGTCGCCGCGCCGCGTCAACATGGCGGCGCCCGAGTCTTTGGTCTCGGCCTCCAGAACGGCCCCCTCCGGCCTCAGCTACCCTCCCAACTACACGGACGTGACGGCGGGCAGCGGGGCGTTCCTGCCGCCCGCGGGGCCGGCGGCCGAGTTCAAGGTGGACGACCTCCAGCAGGAGCAGCCGCTCCGCCAGCCCTCCCCTTCCTCCCACTACTACATCAGCAGCAACAACAACAACCACAGGCTGGCCACGCAGCAGAACTGGGCCAACCTGGCCACCGAGCAGCAGACTCGGGAGATGAAGGCCGCCACTCCACCCTCCCCATCCTCCTCTTCCTCCTCCACCAGCACTGACAAGGAGCAGCAGCAGCAGCAGCCCGTCGATGCTGCGCTGCTCCCTCCAACCAGCAACGCCGGCAGTAACACCAACTCGACCGCCACCGCCGCCTCCGGCGGCAGCATCGCGTCCAACGCAGGCAGCTGGAGCGGGGGGAAGAGCGAGCAGGAGGACGGCCACGTCCCCACCACCACCGTGGAGATGCACGAGCCTCCGGTAACCGTCAGCACAGACCCTCGGCGGCTCAGTCGGGCCAGCAGGAGCAGCAGGAGCAGCAGCATCAGGACCAGGCCGAACGACCTGGCTGTCTAAATCTCTTCAGCCCCAACTTCCCCAAAACACTCCACGAAAAAACCAAATCAAAAAGAGGCAAAGTGACAAGATACGGGAAAGCAGAATAACCCCGAAAAACGTTTCGGTTAATGTGAACATAAGTCGTTGGTTTCGTGCAATCGCTGAGTTGCAGAGTAGTTTTTTTTTGGATGGTCTTAATTTATGCACACAAAATGTGATCATGCAGTGCTATGAGGTCAGCAAGGCTCCGCCCACAGACGTGAGGCAGAGAAGGACACTGTGACGTCCTAATTTTGCATCAAAATGGACACGTGGTGTTTCCTCTACAGAGGGGGAGATCTCATGGTGCTTCTCTTCTTGTGTTCTTCTTTTGTCAAGCCTAACGGACTAATTATTACAAATGAAATGTCAAAGAACAATCACTGGATATGTTTCGTTCGTTTAGTTTTATCTGGACTAAGCACAGGATGTTGTACAGTTATTCGATGTGTAGACGGTTCGCTCTTATATCTCGTGAATCTTGATGTCTCTGGATTCACACTCAAATCCCCAGAGCACGTGTGCGTGAGGCTCGTCCCGGTGTTCCTCCTTTGGACCTCGGGACGTCTGTTGCTGCAGCACTTCCTGACGAACAGCTGCTGTGTTAAACGTCCAGGAAGAAATGTCATCAACAAGCCTGCTGCCGGTCGCGCCGCGCCAGCACGTGCAGCCCTGCAACTCACCCATTCACCGGCTAACTCGCGCGGCAACGCTTTGACATAAAGAATGAATACTCTCCTTGTTCATTGGTTAGAATTTAAACATTTTTTTATTTTTGTTAGATTCTCGGCAGATATTTTTGCCCTCAAACTTACAGCCCCCCCCCCTTTTTTAACCATCACACTTAAAGATTGAGAGCGACTTCAACGATTCTCAGCGTCACACACATTTCTCGTGCTTCTTCATTGGTTTTATTCTGAAAAGTGCTCTTTTTTTTAATTAAATTTGACTCATAAGTAAAGTACACAGTGGAGTAAGAGCTAAATGGAACCCGCTGTTTTATTTTCATTGTCAGAGGAGAGAGTTCAACCTGACAAAAGCAGCACCTTTCTTATCTGCATTTGTTTTTGATCCCTATAGTTTACATTTTGGTCGTTAATAAAGATTTGCACATTTAGGAAAGAAAAATTGCTGTTCTACAATAATGCTAATATTGGTAGTGGAGAGAAAGAGAAAGAGAGCGAGAGAGAGAGAGAGAGAGAGAGAGAGAGAGAGAGAGAGAGAGAGACGAGAAAACTGCCAAATATCCTCAAAGGAAGAAATGTCTTAAAAGTAAAACGCAGTGTCTCTTTGCAGAAAGGCCGCATTAAAAAGATAAAGTTGTTGATCTGGAGCTCAGATGAGTTTGAAGATTTTTATTTGTATTTAAAGGCAACAGCGAGAGAGAATACACTGTTTGTGTGTGTTCACTCAGTGTGTTCTCAGTAAACGGACTCACATCAGAACACGTTGAGACGGTTCGCTGGCTGCTCTTCCCTCAGCTGCACACGAGCCCCACAAGACGTTGTGTTCAAAGCCCGTCGGCGCCTCCGAAACTCTCTCCTCTTGCGTTTCGTGCAGAGATGATTTCTGTGGCTGTGGGGAGTTCAGGAACCAGCTCACAATGCTCCCAACAGCAACCTGTCTTCAATGCTGTCTTTGACCAGAGGAGTGTCTTGTGTATGAATGAATCCTTTGTAAGAACAAGTTGATGTCAATGTTCATTTGCCTCAAATGTTTACAAAACTGTTACTAAACACATTTTTTGTACCATATTTGTTGTTCTTGCTTTTTGCTTTATTGATGAAACAAACGTCGTGCGTGACTCCTAAAGACCTCGACCGTAGCGCGTCCTGAGACAAAACATTCCAGTTTTAAGGTTTAACAACAACAACAATACAATCCAGATGTTAATTAATAAGTGAGCGTTGAATTAAGCCTCAGCTGAAAGGAACATGTTCAAACAGAGCTTCACCTCAACGGTCCTGAAAGGTCTTAAGATAAAAGAAGTCCAGATGTGGGAAGAAGAAGACCAGATCAGGGTTAAGGAAGACCAGGGGAGAATATGTATTTCATAACTTGTTCGAAGATCAGAATTGGAATATTTTCATATTATTGCCACTTACATAATCCGTCACAACTAATGTTTGGCAGCATGTGGCTCTTGATGATCTGAACTGGCTTCCGGTTTGTCTCTGGCATTACTCTCTTTGTAGACTCTTTGACCTCCGACCCCCCCCCCCCTCTGCATTCCAACGGGGAGCATCAGAATACAACGCTGAGTCAGACACTCACAGCCGCTTCATAGCCCCACCCAGCGGTGATTCAAAGGAGACGGGCGTGTCAGTGTCGAGAGTCAAACATCGATCATGAACTGCATCAAGAGCCGAGCGGTCATTTACAACGCGGCGCAACACGTGGTAGGGCTGTGACGTCACGTCCGGCATTAAAGCAAACGTTTTGAAAGGATTACGTTACGCTGGAGATTTGGCACAGAGTCTAACAGAGTTCACTACGTGAGTGCTGGGCTCTTGAGTCCAGTGGCTGAAGAGTGACGGGAGGTCGACGGACTGGAGGCCTCGGCGCCGTCACTCAGTCGCCTCGTTTCTACTGAAAGGACGAACAGAGATCAAAGCATTTCAGGGAAAATTCGAAATGTTGCCGTTGTAGGTATATTTTTCATCCAAAAATGGCAGAATATTGCGGTTTTCAGCCTTTTAATTTGATAAAACTGATTATATTTGGGCTTTGGAGTGACAAAACAACACATTTGAAGACATCACCTCGGACTTTGAGGAACTGGGACGGACATTTTTCTATATTTTATCGGCCAAACGATGAAAGTTATCGGCAGATTGCTCAACAATGAAAGTAATTGTTAGTTGCAGCTCTCATCCCTGAAGACATGCGTCTACTTATTTACATCAATTCATCACAACTTGCTGATTGATCAAAAACAATAACATGTTGATGAAAGAAGTGCAGACATGACGTCCCGCGTCATGGTGGTGGCGGTTTGTATTTGCTCTTGTGAAGCCACACTTGGCCCTGTGGTGGAAAAGCAAGGACCAGAGAGAGAGCTCAGAGTCACCGGTCTGCAGCTGGCAGCAGACAGGAGGATATATTTAACCTTTAATCACAAAACAGATTCACACTCAGCCCACAGCACACATACCTCAGCCCCCCTTCATGTATTCCAGGAGTGTGATGGGTTTGTTTCTGGGAGGCCTGACCGCCGGCTCATGGAAACATGTTGGTTTGTTTGACGGAAACGGCTTCTTTCGTTTGGTAGCAGACTGTTGAACTTCTTTGAAAGACACAATCACCACAGACTGTTTATAAGAAGTGGACGCAGTCATCGTTACTTCTCTCATTGCTTTGTGGAATGATGTTTTTTTTTTTTGAAGCCTCGAGTTCTGCATTTAGGCCGTCGCCATCTTGTTTTTTGCAACCAGTGAACAGGAAGTGAGCATATCTGGGCTGAGGAGGAGTGACATAGAGACCTGTCAATCACTGTAAGCCCCGCCCTAAAGCATCCCCTGCTTCATGGTCTGTGTGACTCTAAATGGACCATAATGTACTGAATGAACATCATGCTGTGTTGAAGAAGGGTCTTCTTACAAACACCATGTGGTCATTAATACAATACATGATGTAATGTTACGGGGCTTGTTTTGACTGTCCACAGAAAGAGGTGAGGGGCTGCACACAGGTGAGGTCAGCCCTGCGGGGACGCCTACAGCTGAGGCGACGGCGATGGACACAATTCCCACAATGCACCTGGCTGACTTCCCCTGAATGCACCACAGAACATCCATCATTACTCCATAAAAGTTCTTAACGAGACACCTCAAACTGAAAGAAGTGTTGAACGTTGTCTCCACCCGTCTGTCCAAGAGGTTAAACTAAAGAATACACTGTTTGTGTATTTTGTCCAATAATTATGTTTTTTCTGGCCTTTTCCGTGTAAATATTTGCTGTACGTAGTCTTATATGGTGTGTATTCATTTTGCGTTCTCTATTGTAACATTTTAATATTATATCGGTGGGTTTTCTGCCTCTACCTGCACTGTGATATTATTCATCTCCGTTTGTGTATTTTCTAAATTGTGCAAAACTAAACTACATAATTCCTAAACCCTGCGCTGTCTTTGGTGGAAGTGCTTTTGAAAGTTTTAGAAGCTACACTTTAAACGAGATGATTTAAGCATGAACATATACATGCACACACATATAGACCCTCTCTCCTGGTCGCTGCTGTTGTTTTATCATCAAATGGCGACATTAGTTGATATCATGTGATTGGAAGAGGATTTATTGCACATCAGAGGCCCTAATCGCCACCTATAGTCTCGCCCACATGACCCTGCTGACCACAGCGCTTCCTTTATGCCCCCTGAAAGCGAGGGGGATTGAGCCCGAACAAAAAAAAGACCCACGAGGGTGAAAACATGTTTGTACACCCAGCCCCGCTGCCCCGCGGGGTCCAGGGGGCTGGGCGTGGGCGACACTGGGCCGTTTTAGCTTTCATCAATGGGACTAAGTTACTGGAGTCTGGCCAACTCTGACGGATAGCACAGAAAGAAAAGCGCTTGCCTCCTCAAAAAACTAAAATTGGGGGTTTTGTCACCGTGATCTCTGCATGTTCACCTCGACCGAAAAATAAATGCAAATAAAGTGAGGTGATGTGGAGGGCTTGGATTTCCGTTCCTTCCCTTTGTTCATAGCGAGGGCGTGGCGCCCCCCATCGGAGAGACAGGACAGTGCTCGTCTCTGGTCGTTGCCCATGTTTTGTCTTCTGTGAAACTCGTGTCAGGACAAAGACGTTTCCTTCAACAATGAATTTATCAACAAGTCAAAGTTTTCTTCTGTGCTATAGAGTTTAAAACAAACTGTGAAAAAAACACTGTGTGACATCAGTGTTGTTGTCTCAGGTCCAGTTCTCGGTCAAGGCGTTGACCTCCGGTTCTGAAAAGTGAAGTCAGAGCTTCACATGTTAAAGCTGCATTCTCTCTAGTGTCCACCAGGGGGCGACTCCTCTGGTTGTATAGAAGTCTATAGAAAATGACTCTACTTCTCTCTTGATTTATTCCCTCAGTAAACATTGTAAACATGAGTTTATGTCTCAATCTCTAGTTTCAAGTCTTCTTCAACACAGCATGATGTTCATTTAGTACATTATGGTCCATTTAGAGTCACACAGACCATGAAGCAGGGGATGCTACGGAGTCTACGTCACTCCTCAGTCCAGTTATGGTCACTTCCTGTTCACTGGTTGCAAAAAAACAAGATGGCGACGGCCAAAATGCCAAATTCAAGGCTTGAAAGCAGCAGTCCACAAACCAATGAGTGACGTCACAACGACTACGTCCACTTCTTAAATACAGTCTATGGTTTCAGTCAACCCCCCAAAGTCTTGGTCGAGATATGCTCCGGTCTTGATCACGACTTGGTCTCGGTTTAGGGGGTCTGGACGACAACACTAGCAGACATGTTCCTTCATCAACATGAACACCGTCCTGCTGCCACTAGAGCACCAAATGTGGATGAATCCGCCGCTGAAAACAGTCCCCAACAGATGCACCGTTTCAAGATGTATTCCTCCTCCAAGGGAGGCACGGGAGAACCAGGACTGAGGGGCAGACTGTCAGACCTGCTACAGTAACATGAGGTTTTCTAAAGAGACTCTGGTGCTCACAGACACCACAGCTTTAGTCCACAGGGACCAACAGAACCAACACTATAAAAGTTCCTTGTTGCTTTAAGATGAAGTCCTTCACTATTAAAAGTATAAGAGACAATCTCAGTACATGGAAGTCAAAGGTCACGGCTCAACACAACGAGGGCCAGTTCAGCCAGTAAATACTTGTGTGTGTCGGACCGCTCCCTTTAATGTCCACGTCAGCATGATTACTCCAGAGAACTAAAGAACGCATCATCAGAGTCTGGTTAGAAAATGAAATCATTTATTTAACATGACCGTATCAGCAGATCAGCCCACACACATAGCATCAGACTCACTCACTTCCAGTATTTACAGATAGGCACATTCACATGAGGCCACAGCCTCTCGAGTCCAGCAGGGACTAATAGTCAGCCAGGTGTACCAGGGTCCTGTGATCCGGGTCGCTTTTAAAAAGGTTCTGGGGGCTGATCTGGTGTCAGTGTTCTCTGGAATCCACAAAACCGTTCGTCTTCCTGAAATGTTACGCCGCACTGCTAGACCAGTGGACAAAATAACAGGAACTGCTCTTTAGATAAAATCGTGTTTTCTCTGTAATCACTCAACATCTGGAGGACATTCTGTAAACATCAGCTTCATGTCTCAAGAATATTCTCCCTCTCTGAATGAAAACATAATCGGCCAAAAGAATAAAAAAAACTCAAATAATCCTTCAATTGATTTTTTACTTGACGACTCGTTCTCCAACTTTATTCAAACATTCAAAAATTCAAATAAAAGGAAAAAAAAAAAAAAGTAGAAAAAGGACTTTAAATGCATAAATAAAATGCCAAAGAAACAATGGATAGAAAACATGAATAAAAAAGTCACATGTCCAACCCAACCTGCACAACGTAAGCGTCTGCTGCGCAGTAACAGCACTCTACAAACAGCTGGAAGAAGAAGAGATGCTCAGTTTATAAACAAGAGACGGAACACGAGGACGAGAGCAGAACGGAAACATCTGGAGCTCTGAATGGTCTTTGTCCTGCATGTTTACCTCAAATAATAAAATAATAATAAGAGGCGACGGGCTGCAGCAGGTTTTCAATGTCGAGAAGAAAGCGTCACCCAAAAAAGTCCCAACGTAAAGAGTCAAACGAATAAAAAGCAAATAAATAATCAGTCGGTGTTGAAAGGCTTCTGGGAGGCGTGTTCCTATTCAAGCTCAAGCTTTCAGGAGTTTCTTTGCGTCGACTCGGGAGATATTTACACTTCAACAACGTCACGATAATGCTACATCGCACGGACGAAAGGTTTCCTAAAGTCCTCAAAGAGAGCATGTTCATCAGCCCCGGACTCCCTGAAGTCCTCCGCGGGGGTTTATTTGTTGCCTGAGAGCAGATCATGAAGGAGGAAGAGTGAGCGGGATGGAAGGAATGAAAGCAGCGCCGGTTATATCATGAGGAACCAGTACCCTGACTGAGGAAGAGGAGGAGGCTGCAGGACTAACGTTAGACTCCAGATGATCAGAAGACGCAGAGTCTCTTCATATATTTCACTGTTTTATTTGCCGCTCTGCTGGCATTGAATGGAAGTGAACGGGAGGCGAATAACCTCACCTGTGAGCGCACCGTTCTATTGTTGAAGGCTTTTTTCCACCATTCTAATTAGATACTCAGTTTGGTGAGCAATAATAAAAAGGTACGATCAGGTCCAACGACACGGCCCGAAAACCTGTTCTGATGCAGATAATAAGAAACTGATCGGATCAATCCGACGGTGTTTTCAGTCGGGTCGTGTGATAAACGGATTAAATATGCCGATGAAACGGGATAAATGAATCACTTCTATCACCGTTCTTGCCACGCCAGACCCCCCGGTGTGTTTACGACTTAACCGTCGTCATTTCCTGTCCCGCCTCCGGACCTCACGAGTAAATCTGAACCGAGACTTGATCCTGAGCAGAAGTCTCAAACTCTCACAGCCGTAAATCCATAATTCTTCACATTACATCACTGATGGGCGGAGTCAAACCTGAACGTCTCCATCCGTCTGCACTATTTATATTTAGTGTTTACTCACAATTTACAATAGATGTGAAGTAGAACTGATTGGCTGCGTTTATTTCTCGACACCTCCTCTTCCCCCTATGGGGCCCGTGGTTCTGGTTAAGTTGCTCTCTCCTCTCTTCATCCACAGAAAGGTGGCGAGGAGGAGGTGAAGCGTGGAGGACACAGCTGTCCCTTCGCCTCCTTGTGGCCACCGATGACCTTTGTTAGAAGTTTAAATTGCAGCTCGGCCTCTTTTACGCATCGTCTTGTTAAAAAATGACTCTTTTGTGCCCGTCCTCTGGTTTACGACCTCTCTCTCTGTCAGCTGAAGTAGAAGTTCGGGCTGCTCTTCATCACCACCTTCATCATCCTCACCAGGAGGAGACAGCAAGTCAGTGAGGAGGGAGGAAGAAACACTATCCTCCTCTTCCTCCTCCCACCCGGCCGACAGTTCAGAGTTCTGCTAACGGAAGTCAAAGCGGCCGCTACTCTCCCCCGTCCTCTTCCTCCCCCTCGTCTTCCTCCAGGTGGCGTTTGTCCGTGTAAACGTCTCTGACCAGGAGGACTCTGGTGAGGAGGCTCTGCAGGAGCTGTCGCTCCAGCGGCGTGGAGCTGAACCACAGCGGGTCGTCGGGACCGCAGGACGGATCCGGCTGAACGTAGAAGACGTCCAGACGCTCCCGCAACAAGGCCGGGCTGGAGGGAGGAAGGGAGGGAAGGAGTGAGAGGGAGGAGAAAGGGAGGAAAAGTGAGCAGATGAGAAGAATAATCAAGAAAGATGGAAGGTAAAGGAGGTTTATTCAATTTAAAAAAGGATGTAAACAAAGAGGAAGGAAGGAAATGTGTGAGAGGAGGAGACGAGGAGAGAACAGGGAGGAGACGAGGAGAGAACAGGGAGGAGACGAGGAGAGAACAGGGAGGAGACGAGGAGAGAACAGGGAGGAGACGAGGAGAGAACAGGGAGGAGACGAGGAGAGAACAGGGAGGAGACGAGGGGAGAAAAGGGAGGAGACGAGGGGAGAAAAGGGAGGAGACGAGGGGAGAACAGGGAGGAGACGAGGAGAGAACAGGGAGGAGACGAGGAGAGAAAAGGGAGGAGACGAGGAGAGAACAGGGAGGAGACGAGGAGAGAACAGGGAGGAGACGAGGGGAGAAAAGGGAGGAGACGAGGGGAGAACAGGGAGGAGACGAGGAGAGAAAAGGGAGGAGACGAGGAGAGAAAAGGGAGGAGACGAGGGGAGAAAAGGGAGGAGACGAGGAGAGAACAGGGAGGAGACGAGGAGAGAACAGGGAGGAGACGAGGAGAGAACAGGGAGGAGACGAGGAGAGAACAGGGAGGAGACGAGGAGAGAAAAGGGAGGAGACGAGGAGAGAAAAGGGAGGAGACGAGGAGAGAACAGGGAGGAGACGAGGAGAGAACAGGGAGGAGACGAGGAGAGAACAGGGAGGAGACGAGGAGAGAAAAGGGAGGAGACGAGGAGAGAAAAGGGAGGAGACGAGGAGAGAAAAGGGAGGAGAGGAGAGCGATGAGTGTTAATCTATTGTTCTGAACTTTTAAACAGTGGAATGATGTTCGGTGGTTAAGTCCTCATATGTTTCATGGTCAACATTGTCGAGACGTCTGGATGTGAACAGCAATGAGATATAATCACAGGACTGATGAAGGAGTTAGGGATGCAAAACGGAGCCAAACACTCCTCAGAATGTGTCATCATTTATCAAATGAAAACGTAAAACAATGAATGTTTATATGTTCTATACTTCATATCTTTGGCTTCTGGTCGCATGAAACTGATTTACAGTCTTCATGAATTGAAGAAGCTTTGCCTTCTGACTCAATAAGGATATGATCTACACAGCGTGGCCGTGATGAAAGCGATGGATTCAGACGCTGAACGCACCACTTGGACCTGTAGAGCTCGTACAGGCGACACTCGTGCTTCTTCACCGGGCATCGGACGCCGGAGCCTCCCGAGTCCTCGTCCGGTTCGTAGTCCCGATCGCCGTCTTCCAGCGCACGCTTCCTCTTCCTCGACTCGGTTTGCACTGAAAGACAAAAACACAAGATCAGCGTCCACACTTTTCACCAACAGCCAGTATTCCACCACTCTAACGGCGCGTGTTTTGCACGACTCGTCGGCCGCCTCACCGTGGCGGTCCTGAGAGATGGAAGGCACGCGGATGCAGACGGCCGGCTCCTCGGTGACGGGATGGACGGTGTCGGGCCCGTACACGTTGGCGAAGGAGAGGCGGAGGTGCTGCTCCGCGGTGCGCAGGCCGAAGTATTTGGTGTTCAGGTAGACCAGCGAGCGCAGCAGAGCGGCCGGACTCTGCTCGCCCAGCTGCCGGCTGCTCCACAGACTCTGCTCCTCCACTCGACCCCACAGGGAGCCTGGAGGGAAGGAAAGAGGGAGGGGCTTAGTGACGGTGGTTTTATTGGTGCAGGACATCTTTCTGCAGACTTTAATCACATGCATCGAACACTCATTTCTTTAAACTCACATTTTTGGACCAAAAGTAACCAAATTCCCACAAGAACTTCAGTCAAATAGAATTATAAACTAAATGAATATGAGTGCATTAATCTAAACTCATGTTTTATTTCATTGAAATGCATCATTTATGACCTCAAATCAAACCCACAGCGCACCATGTTGCTGGCTGGATACAGGATTGTGGGATGTGAGGAACGTTTCCTTCAGATAAAGTGTTCACTTGTCTTCATGTGTACATGTGCAAGTATGTTACACGGTACGTGTACATATTTATACATCACTACGGTTGGTTTAGCTTTTACAATTAGTAATATTTTTTTTCCTTGTTTTTAGAATAATTTTTTTCTTTTAACTTGAATTATTCCATTTCATTTCTTGTATTTCATTTTTCTTTATGATTCATGTAATTTTCAGTGTCAATATTCATCCGTAAAATGCATTTTAGGAGCGTCAGGAGGAACAAAATAAAACAAAAATGCAGCCTTTAAATCTCACAAATACCAAACTGCTTCCTGTATTTAATGAGCAAACCTGCTGGTGTCCTCATATGTCATCATAGTGCAATCACAAGATATCAGAATGTGAACAGCAAGACTTTTATAATCACGGGACACGGATGAAGTGCAGCTTAGCAGCCACCAGGCGGTGCTGACGAGCAGCGCCATCAAACTAAGGTCCTCCTGCAGCTACTGTAAAGTCTTTGGAGTTTGAACAGGTAAAGGACAGGATCCCGTGAACAGTCATTTGTTGCTGAACATGAGTCTCACCATCAGGGAGCACGCTGGGCTGCCAGTCCTTCAGGACCTTGTTGAGCTCTTCTCCAAACTGCCGGTAACTCGGGTCACTGAACAGGTCATCCGTCCGGCCTTTGGTGTGAAGGTGCTTCAAAAACACACAAAGCAAATTAAATTAAATTACAGAAAAGGGTCAAATAAATAGCTACAATGTGCAGAGATCAAACTCTGGTGTCCTCATATTTAAAATCATCATCACTGTGTTTTTTCAGAATGTGAACAGCAAAGAGTTATAATCACAGGACACGCGAATATGCACAACATAGTACATGGTAACATTAAGAATTTCACCAAACACAAATTAACTTGCTGATCGGACATTTAAAACGGAAAGGAGGAGGAAGTACAGCAGCAAGGCCCAGAAGAAGGTCTGAGACATTTTAAAGTCTACATTTCTTGATCAAACGTCACATAAAGTTAAAAAGATGTTTTGTCAGTTTTAACAAACAGATCAAATCAATCTTACATTTCTCTGTCAGATAAACCTCCTCCAGACGACTCTGAACACTCCTGTGCTCCACTGTGCAGCCATCGTGCTGCTGCTGCTCACATGTGAGGGAGCAGGAGGTGAAGACTGCGCACCAGTAATCCCTGTCCTACCGGAAACACTCCCTCTAACTTTAGTTCCTACCTCCTCTAAAACGACTGGAAGGAATTCTAACAACAAAGAGGGAAAGTTAACGAGGCGGCCAAACCTTTTTACTTCGTGTCGATACCTATAACGTTCAAGTACAATCCGAAACGGTTATTTTAGTTGGTGAAACAATGATACTTGTATTACTTTTTCTTTTTTAAAGTATATTTGTGGAATATATTCCTTTGTTTTATACCGACAGCAGAGAGGTGAACGTCTGTAACTTCTTTGTCTCTCTTTTGTTTTTAAAACCTGAGCTCATCACAAAGAGGCTCCTGTTCCTCAGTGAAATAAAGTCGGAATAAAAAAAACTAATTAGACGTGAAGTCACTCGTTGGTTTGTGGACTGACGTTGTGAAGCCTCACACTCGCCGATTTCACCGTCGCCATCTTGGATTACGGCCGTCGCCGTGTTGTTTTTGCAACCAAAAAATGGAAGTGAGCATATTTGGACTGAGGAGACGTAGAGACACCGTATACGTCTCTGGTAAGAGACCTGTCAATCAGCGTGTAGCCCCGCCCTAAAGCATCCCCTGCTTTATGGTCTGTGTGACTCTAAATGGACCATAATGTACTAAATGAACATCATGCTGTATTGAAGAAGACTTGAAACTAGAGATTGAGACATAAACTCATGTTTACAATGTTTACTGAGGGAATAAATCAAGAGAGAAGTAGAGTCATTTTCTCATAGACTTCTATACAACCAGAGGAGTCGCCCCCTGGTGGACAGAATGCAGCTTTAACACACTTGGCGGTCTTATTTGTTAAATGTCCGTTGCCTTGACTCCTCTCTCTCCTCTTCCTCGACGAAGACGATAATCGAGTTGGCGGCACATAATCAGGGAAATAGTAGAGTCAGACCCTCCGGCTTTGGTACCAACCTGCTGGATCCCCAGACAGAGGTAGAGGATGCTGTCTGGAGAGTAGCGCTCCCCGCTGGGCCGGCACACCTCCCTGACAAACCTTGACAGAGCCACGTTCAGCGCCTCTGAACTCAGCGACAACAGGTTACATTTAGACCGGGCTGCAGGAGACGAAGCACAGACGCGTGTCCTCAAATATGTACAATCAACATTGTTTAATTTTCAGCCAAGCAACGCAGCGATCCAGGTTGAGCTTACCAGGTTTGGAGGAGCCGTCCTTTACTTTGGTGTCTTCCGATTGGTCCGAAGGAGACAGCGCCCAGCGTTTCCAGGCGTTGACGCCGTAGCGAGCTCTGAGAGGTAGCGACCGTCCTGCCGAGGTCTGATCCGAGCCCTCCTCCAATGCCCGCCTCTTGTTCCCCTGCAGCACAAACAGATTTACTACACAGAAAAGGTCAAAGGTTCTGCTCGTCACATGCGTTTGTGTGCGTACTTGTCTCCTGGACTGCGGTCGAGGTGCCGACTCCTCCGACTCCTCAGCCAGGACCGGAGGTAGAGAGAAGCCCATGTCCTCGTCCATCCCCTCCAGGACCTGGACAGGGTCTGAGGCTGGGACAGGAAACAGTCGGGTCCATTAACAGACACTCAACAGACCGTTTACAAGCTGCATGTCGACCTCAGCAGCTCAGTAAATAGTTTCATCTGGATTTTACTTTGGAGTCATTTTATAGCCTTAGTTTTAATAAACATCTTAACATGTGCAGAAGGTGTTTACCTTGAGGGAAGTCCGCTTCCAGGTCCAGCTCGGGCTCGTAATTGTCCTCCTCTTCCCTCTCCTTTTCCTCTTCCTCCTTTATCTCCTGCTTCTCTTCCTCCTCCTTCTGCTGCTGCTGCTGCTGCTCCTTCTGTTTCTTTTCCTCAGCTTCCTCAGCCTGCTTCTCCTCTTCCTCAGGCTGCTTCTCTTCCTCTTCTTCCTCCTCCTCCTCTTTCCCCTGCTTCTCCTCCTCCTGCTGCTGCTTCTCCTCTTCCTCAGCCTGCTTCTCCTCTTCCTCAGCCTGCTTCTCCTCTTCCTCAGCCTGCTTCTCCTCCTCCTCCTCCTCCTCCAGCTGTTGCTTCTCTTCCTGCTCCTCTTCCTCAGCCTGCTTCTCCTCTTCCTCAGCCTGCTTCTCCTCTTCCTCAGCCTGCTTCTCCTCTTCCTCAGCCTGCTTCTCCTCCTCAGCCTGCTTCTCCTCCTCCTCCTCCAGCTGTTGCTTCTCTTCCTGCTCCTCCTCTTCCTCAGCCTGCTTCTCCTCTTCCTCAGCCTGCTCCTCCTCTTCCTCAGCCTGCTTCTCCTCGTCCTCAGCGCTGCTGCTGGAGGCCTCCTCCACTCTGCGCTCCGTCTTCACCAGCGTCACGTCTGAAACACACATCGTCATCACTTCCAGCAGCTTCCTTCAAACCAAACTGAACCTTTTGTTAAATTAGTAACTTTGTAACCAGAACATTGTTTTAAATGCTGAACTACGAGCCAGTCAGTGTGAGGAGCTGAAGCTGCAGACTAGCAGAGTAACACAGGCTACTGCATGCTGAAGAACAACCTGGTTTTGATGCAAAGATTAGTTAATGAGCAGGAATTTAGCACGAAGTGAAAGCAGTGCACACTTTTATTCTGCTTCTCCGAGACAGAGTCTAGTTTTGATTCAAAGATCTGTACATTAGTAGGAATGCAGCTGACACGGAAGTGAAAGCAGTGATCTGTTTATTTAGATGTCCCTAAAACATCGCAACATGGATCAACATGATCGTTTGGGCCATAGTTGTGCAGCTCTATGACTTAAAGACTCAATGACAAGACAGTGAGCCGAGTAGTGTGAACGTGACTTTTACGCAACACGGTTCATGGTCACAAGCACTAAACCATCATCTTAAACGTCCGATACTTTCCATCCCTCCCTCTCATACCTGTCGTCTGGCCCTCTGCGATCATCTCAGCCACGGAGAGCAGGTCGGCCTCGTTCCTCAGCTCCTTGATGGTCTGGATGATCTGCTCCGCCCCCTGCAGGGTGGTGGGCAGGAACAGGGGGACGAGGATCTGGACGGGACGAGGAACACGGGAGCTTTCATTGATAAACGTCTCCTCCCTTTGCTTGATTGACACTAAACACATTTTACAAAGTATATTATTGTTGCGTTTGGCATTAAACCACCAACTATACAGGCTTTTATTGATTTGTTAACACCTTCACTAAACAAGTCTCCTCCTTGGAGCATGAATAATCCTCACGTGTTCATCGGGTCTTACCGGAACAGGCAGAGAGACTGGAGTGGGAGTGAGCTGAGAGTACATATTCATGGGCATGGGGATGAAGACAGGCACGGGTATGGGTACAGGAATATACTCCCTCTTCACACCATCGTCTACATCTGTGGACACAGATACGCCGAAACCGTAACATTTTATATCGATTTATGAATAAAAAATGGGTCACGACGTGATACTTTGAAGAGCGAGCGGAAACAAATAACTCGTTGAGCTCAAGTGAAGACTTCCACTTCCTCCCTCCATCATCATACAACCCACGTGATTAATCGTGTGCGACATACGAACAACACGGCAGTTCATCTCCTGAGAGAGGTGCGTGGGTTACCTGTCTGGAGGAGTTTGCTCTGCATGTGCGGCTTGCAGTACGTGGCCTTGGTCAGCGTGAGCGGCTTGCAGAGCACCGCCTTGTTCTTGACGTCTCTCATCAAACCTCCGCCGGCGTACGGCACCGTGCCCTGGTTCACCAGCTGCAGAGACGGGAGACAAGAGGGACCACGATGAAACACTCAGGAATGAGGCTTCTGGTCATACTAAACACTTCTGAGTATGTGGAGAGTTACAACAATGGGATGCTCGTCAGGGACAGAATATGAATATTTCTAATATCCCTCCTCGGTTGGTTCATGGCGTTTTGTCGGTTACTCGTTCACTTTGGTTATTTCCTCGAACGTAGAACACGTTGAGCATGCTCGCGTATAAGCAAAGCGTGAACAGTTACAACTCTAAATAAAATAAGAAGCTAAATCGTCAGTCGATAACCGATCGGTTCCCAGATTGCCTTTCCGCCTCTTCTGCTCTCCACACAGACCGTTCAGCCAAAGCTCAGACGTGATCCGTCAACACTTCTCAGGACTACAAATAGAAACCACAACGCTTCAGACACCAAAATACTGTTGCCGACAGATTTCATCCGAATTCTTACTTACCCCGAGTTTGGCTCCGTGCATTTCATAACCTGTGAAGAGCAAAACGAAACACGTCATGAGTCACGGAAACCCAAAGACATTCACTTCAATGCAAATCAGAGAAACGCAGGAAATCTCCATATTTGAGGACGAAAACCGCTTTTTGCCGTTTTTGCATGAAAACAACTTTAACGATTATTAGATTACCAAAGGAGTTGAATATTGTTCTGTCGATCGCTGTAATTCATTCCTTAATATTTGGTTAGGTTACATGGAAACTAAATGAGCAGAGGGTCATCAGCTTAGCTCCTCCAAAGGAAACACACACACACACACACACACACTACCCAGGGTGGCGTTCTCGGGGCCCTTCTGAGTGACCATGATGGGCTCGTTCTGCTGGCAGTAGAACTTCAGCAAACACTCCTGGTCACAGAAATGCTTCATCTCTGATCTCCACATCACCGACTCCGTCAGGTTCCCCTGAACCTTACAGCAGTCGCACCTCGCCGCCTAGTGGCCACAAGAGGAACCTTTTCACAACAGGAAACGACGTATTCCTGCAGACATTCGTGCTCATTTCTGACGGCGGGTACGGACCTTGAAGTACCAGTCGTTGAACTTCTTGGAGCAGACCTCGCTGCAGAAGTCCCGCGTCATGCCGCCGAGCTGCCGGGTCAGACCTCTCTTACACAGCTGGTTGCAGTGGTTGCAGCTGACGCACTTCAGACCCAACCGCTTTATAAAGTCCTGCTTGAACAACAGCTTACAGCCTGGGGAACAAAGAAACAAAAAGAAGGCACCCAGCAAACGTCAGACGACGAAGAAAATAGAAAACAAACGAACTGGAGGCAAGAACGCTAAATCCTGGATCGACAACTTCAGACATGCAAATAGAGACGTCGTAGAGAGGAGATCAATACCTTCGCTGCAGAAAGGTCTCTTGACTCCGGAGAACTTGACCACCTCGTGCAGCGTCTTCTCCTCCTGGCAGTACTCGCAGGAGGTCACGATGCAGTGCAGCTTCTTGTAGTCCTCGCAGCACGTCTTACTGCAGAACTGGTACACTTTGTCCTGAAGACAGACACCGTTAGGTCACTCTATTGGACTGGTTATGTGATGTGTACTTTAGAATAAGACACAGGCTGACGGCCTGAGTATGAAGAGAATAAAAAAGAACACTGTAAGCAGACTACTTGATTACTTTAAGCTAATTATTGTAACAGTATTTGAGGAATGATTCTGTCCAAAGCTTGTTTATCCATACAAGCAGCTTCCACTGTACTTGTATTTAACGTTTCTCTATTTGTTTCTGTCTTTGTGCTGCTGAACACCTGAACTTCCCCTCTGAGGATCATTAAAGCTTCATCTCATCTCATCTTTGTGTCAGAAAAACACTCTTCAGCCTGCGACAGGATAGAAATGACGCCGGGACTCCTCAGGACGGGCTCACCTCCCACTCCAGAGTCTCGGGCTTCAGGCTGAACGCTCCTCGACAGTAGTTGCACTTCAGCTGTACAGTGGTGGTGTTCGCTGTGGAGAGCGCCGTCTGTCCGTTGGTGGTCGTTTGAAGAGAAGCGCTCTGTAAAAAAAGAACGGAGGAAATAAAGCGCGTGTGACGAGCAGCAGCGGACGAGTCCAACGGCCTTCCGCAGCACGCCTGCTGTACTTCGAGCTTTAACGGAGCCAATTTACACTCGACGCCCACAAGCTCGTCTCGGTGGCGTTACGTGAACTCGTGTGTCATAAACAGCGATGGACTCGTGAAGTCGATTTATGCGTCACGGCGCTGAACAACTAATCAGGTCATGGACTCCACGAGGGATCCGGTGCTGCTTCGTGTGTTTTGGAGCTGCTGGTTTTCAGGAGGACGCGTCACATGAGCGGATGACAACTGTTAATCTGGGTTTAATGTCTTTACTAATCTGAGGGGGAATTGGGACACGAGGGTCAGCGCTGCATTGGAAACACCAACCGGCAGTCAAGTCGAGTTCGGTCCAATCATCGGAACTATGTAAATGAGATTAGTTTGCATGCATCCTATACATTCTGCTTCGTCCTCACGTTTAAAGCACGTCTGGGCCCAACATATGCAGAGGAATGGTTGAGCCCTCATCAGGTGGGTAAAAACTACAAGGTGGCCGTGATTTTGCCGGATCAATGTGTCGTCCGGTGTGAGGTGTGAGAAGAGTCCGCCCACCTGGAACTTGGTGACACACACAGAGCTGCAGAAGTTGAGGATGTTTCCCTCCGGCAGCGTGGCCTGGTACTGCGGTAACGAGTTCCTCTTGCAGAAGTGACACGACGGCTCCGTGTCTGCACACACAGACGTTCCAGGAGCATTATTACACGCAGTTCACAGTTCAACAGGAGCGTTTACCACCAGGACAAAGAAACCTAAAACACATTCATTGTACATTATGGGACCTGTGGAACTGTGCAGAACTCTATGAAAGCTGCTATTCTGGTCTATGAAACGAGGTACCGTGCGTTATATGCAAAGATAAGATCCCCGACTGTGTTACAGTCTCAGTTACTCACTGATGAAGGAGGTTGACGCCAGCTTGCCCTTGTTCATGCAGTTGACGGAGCAGTAGGAGCCCATGGTGCCGCCCGCTCCGAGGCTGTGCAGAACCTCGCCGGTCTTGATCAGCGTTTTGCACGTCAGGCAGGTCGCAAGTTTACTGTGAGCCTGAGACGAGAGAGAGGGAATAAAAAACACTCCGTCAAAACTACAAGAAGCCTCGAAGAGCTTCATCTCAAGGAGACGCATCGTGCTCCCGATCACATCGTGTTCTTTATTGCTCTCAAACCGTCGGTGTGGATACACCAGTGTTCACCCTCCGTGTGAAACACTTCTTTTTATCTTGTTTTAAGGATTGGGCTTACTTCCCGTCAGCTGGACGTCATTCACATCCACTGCAATCACGAATCAACTGGGACACATTCAGGATGCTTAAGTTGAACCCTCGGAACCCCAGAAAAACAGCTGGCAGGATGGAGAAGTATGTTGTTTTTTAAACGACACCGTTTATCACAGCGACAAACTGTAAAAGCCGTCATTATCGTCAGGTTTTCATCTTTCCGACGGTCCTTGAACACATCACGTGTGACGAACAGTTCAGTCAGAAAAAGCAAACGAAACTAAGATATTTCACCCAAAAACATGTTATTCTACGCGTCTTATTTAAAATCGAACCACAAATAAATTTCTTTAGAACGCGTGAAAAACATTACATTCTGAGCTCCTCAACTCAAAAATAGATTATTGCAGATTGAGTCCCGATGGATCCTCTTCTGTGGAGGAAACGGGTTTAATGTGTTTGTCGGGGAGTCCGGAGCGGATTGTGACTTTTGTTGAGCAAACCTCGACATCTTACGAGCAGAATGCTTACGAGCATTAGAGGAGCGAACCGTAGAAACCTCACGAGTATCTGTTTGTTCAGTGATTCTACTCTTTGTCCTGTTATTAGATCAGAGAGCAGCGTCACACCTGGACATCTACTTCAGTACGGGCTGTAAGACCTGGAACCATGTTTCATTTCTACATGAGGTGATTATTCTCATGGTGCAAAACTGTAATTAATACATTTATTTAAATTCTGAGGCATAACAGCATTGATAATTACTCTCCTGTTGGTAAAAGTTGTGGTTCTTCCTCTTTCGAGGAACTATTTTAGATACGTCTGTACTTTCATAGAACACAGCTCGTCAGATATTAAACAATAACTCATTTAGAAGCTCAGTGGAGGTCTGAGAAACACTCGTAACGTTATGAAATGAGTCTCCATAGTTCCCTCCACTTATTAGTGGAATGTCTAATAAGATGGGGTTGCCAAGCAACAAAAACAATCCCAACATCTAAGTTCTGGTTAATATTGCCTAGCAACGCAATTTGGTTGTAACACGTTCAGTAAAAATGTGAATAGAAGGACTCGTAACATTTCATTTACATTTCAGTTGCCGTGAGGAGCGGCTTAATTAATAACAAACAGCAACGTTGAGCCATTTTGAATGGCTGTGGTCTAACGATGTCACTGAATCCCATCAGGCGTGTAGAAGCACACCTGCAGCCCGCGCTCGGGGCCCACAGTACCTGCTTGAAGTCCCTGATGCAGTTCTGGCAGCAGAAGCGCTTCTGTTGGCCGTCCACCAGCAGGAAGTGGTTGGCCGACGCTCGGCTGGGCAGGTAGTCGCCACACTGCTCGCAGCAGTTCATGATCAACCCGTTGGCCCGGCGGTACACGTTGAAACACGTGTCGCTGCAGATCTTATGGGTCGCCGTCTTAAAGCTCACCTCGTGCCGGATCTGGAGACACGGAGAGAGAAATGCAGCAAGAACGTCACTCACCTCATGAATAAACCGTATTGTGCATTATGCAGAAGTAAGTTATACAACCACGCATCAGTACGGCCCCTTCAACTCCAGAGGAGCTCCGCTCAGTACAAACCAGCTTTCCTCCGACAGTGAGGACAGAGGCTTCTCCTTCAGCTGAACAACCTTCCTGCATGAGTTTGTCTGCTGTGCTTCAGGCTCACTTTGTGAGTAAAATGAATGAAAGCACAGGTTTAACTGAGCATGAACACACAAATGTGCCCTTTCAATCCCTACAGACCACAACAAGCCACGACTGCAATTAAAATCCAAATTATTAAAATCTTAATCTATAAGAAATGACAGGGAAAATAAATCACATTTTGTTTTATGTATTCATTAAAATGTGCAAATCATTCCAGGGTCGCTTTGCAGGAGCCCGGCTGTTGCTTTTACATGCAGATGAGATGAAGGAGGAGACATAAATAATGCAAATGATTTCATGTCACAAGTAGCCACACAGAGATGCAGGTAACAATAACGCTACATGTGTGAGGACAACCGCCAGCTCACGAATCGGGAGCAACTCTTCTCCAAATATCCGAGCAGACGAGAGAGAAGAGTGAAGCAGAGAAACGTGAGGAGAAGAAGGAGGAGATGAATACTGAAGTGGCCCGAGGAGGAAGACGGTGAACGTGGAGACAGATGGAATAAAACGGTGATCAGAGATCCTTCATCAACCCTCTGGACCCACCGGCGGAATTAAAAACCATGTTTTCTCTAAACAATCGTCAAAACGACATCGTTCATCACAGCCAGACGCTGTACAAACATTAGCGTCAGATTTTCATCTTTCCCACAGCCCTTGAACACATCATGGTATTGAATTGATAGAAATGATAAAATTGTGATATTTCATCAAAAACATTTGATTCGACTTGTGTCACTGTGAATTGTGAGCATTTGTAATGTAGGTAGATCATTTTGACTTGGTCATTTTAAAAGTAGCTCGCAAGCCGAAAAAGTGTGGCCCCCTGCCCTAGAGGCAGCTCGTGCGCCCCACTGTGGGAATCCCTGCTCTACAACATGGATCATCCATTTCTATCTCCAGTAAAAGCTGCTCACATGTAAAGAGTTTTTATAAACTCATCTTAATTCTGTGCTCAATAGCTTCATTTTATTACTATTTTACACATCATCCAATAAAGGTTTCCAGGACAACTGTTTCAATTTCCATGTAAGTGTTCACTTTTGCTCAGTTTCCATGACTTTTCCAAACCTGGAAAATGAAAAAATAAATTCCATGTTTTCCAGGTACCGTGGGAACCCTGAGACATCCAAGGATGTAAACAATGAAGAGAAGGTGAAACCCAACAAGTGTCCGAGTGTCTCTGCGTTACACTGAAGGATGCGTGTGATGTTCTGAGGGATCCAGACCATCAGAGACGCCTCTAGACCGCATTACGCGATCACACAGCTGCACACTCAACGGCTGTATGGCCGGACAGAGGAGGAGTTCATCAGACGGACTGACCTCTGTGAGCTTCCCGCAGACGGTGCATTTGGTCTTCAGCCCTGATTTGGGCGGGTTCTGCTTGTTCTCGTACGCGCCGAGGCAGCCGGTGCTGCAGAACTCCTGGAAGGACTCGCTGGAGTCCACCTGGGCCACGATGGTTCCCTTCATGTTCGTGATGTCCCTGAAAACACACGACAGACACATGAACCAATGTGCATCAGTTGGTAAAAAGAATAATAATACGTGTCCTGATATTGAGAGGGAACCTTCTGCGAGGACCTATTCTCCCACGTTTCCTACTTTATTTATTGACCTGACTCTTATTGTGTCAGTGTTATTTATTTTACACTAAATTGCTATTCTATTGTTCATATATGTTGACATTATTATGTATTGTTCTTCTGTTGTAATCTTTAATGAAACTCTGGCACAAGAGTTTCCTTCTTCGGGATTAATAAAGTGCTATCTTATCTTACTTCATTAGAAAATAGGGTCCAGGTTGAAGTTACTCTTTAAATATTGAGATTAGGAACTTGTAAAGATACGAGTTCAAAGTCAATAAATAATTGGGAAAGACAGCCGACGCAAAACTGCTGTAAATTCCATTAAAAACAGGTATTTTCCCTTAATTGAAAGGTAAACATTTGAGTTCATTGGACTCACTTTTTGCACATGGTGCAGCTCTTCTTGGGGGCGGGTTTGTGTGAGAAGGCAGACAGACAGGTGGTGGAGCAGAACAGGTGTGTGGAGCCTTTACGCTGGTACGCCGTCTGGCCCTTCTTCAGAGGCTTTTTACAGTTGGCACAGGTCACCTGGGAGAAAACAAAGAGGCCTTCACTGCAGGGCAACAAGTGATCTGGGACTGCACTCAGACATTCTGCACACCTTCCTGTAAACGGCGGCTGGCTTTCATTCTATTGAACAAAGACAAACGGGTTACAGAAAGAACGAGTCTATTAAATGTTCTATTGCACAAACTGCAGCTGTGTTCCTTCCAAATAAACTATTGATTTTATAACGCAGGAAATATACCATTAAGAGGAAATAAACAATCGACAGACTCGCTGCTAATTATATGTTTGGCAATATCATTGATTGAAATCTAATTCGATACATAAACTCCGTGGAGTCACTTGGGTTCATTAGATTTGAGTCTTTTTTGTAACCTGCGTGTCGAACCAACATCGTTTCTTTTTACCTGTAAAGCATTAACAGGTATTTCATATCGTACCCTTTACTACCACAGTGGAGTTTGATTGCAGTGTGTTTGGGAGAATATTTTATATATACATAGAGAGATATATATATACATAGAGAGATATATATATATATATATATATATATATATATATATATATATATATATATATATATATATATATATATATATATATATATATATATATATATATATATATATATATATATATATATATATATATATATCTATAGAGAGAGAAAGAGAGAAAGAGAGAGAGAGAGAGAAAGAGAAAGAGATATATATATATATATATATATATATATATATATATATATATATATATATAAATAAAAATGTGTGTGTGTAATATAAAACACAGGTACAAAAGTTGTATGGAGAGCTGAACCTCTGAACCTCTGGAATAAAGAGTGGATCACCTTCACCGTCCTGGGCTGCGGCTGAGAGCCTGAGGAGGACGTAGACGAGGAAGACTGGCCTGGAGGTTTGGGCAGAGAGGAGGCCGGGGAGTCGACCCCCGTCTGTTTCTGGTTGCGGGGGACTGAAGCCGACTGGGAGATCCACGAGTCTGGAGGGAAGGAAAGAAACCACGGCGTCTCCAAAAACGTATCAGGACGACACACATCGATACCGAGAACTCTCAGCCAAAGCACGAGACCGGTCCACCGTGGACAGACCCAGATCCTCCAGCAGAGACCGGTCCACCGTGGACAGACCCAGATCCTCCAGCAGAGACCGGTCCACCGTGGACAGACCCAGATCCTCCAGCAGAGACCGGTCCACCGTGGACAGACCCGGATCCTGAACCTCGACTCCTCTCTCTCTGCTCAGCACACAGGTGATTAAAGTAGAGCACCAGGTAGGAACTCATTTACATGAATTACAATAATACCGTTGCCTTTACTTAGAAAGGTTCCCGCTGAGGTTTTCTTGTAAACAAACACAGTATGTTTACATCGACTGCTGCTCACTGTGTGATTAATGCATTTCTTTCCTCAGAACACTTTTGCCCATGAGCAACGTTAGGGCAAGAACTCACCACAAACATTCAAACCCAGCCGACCGATAAGCTCCTAAAAGGGCTTTTCGGTCTTTGTTAAGATAGCGTCTGTCCGAAATATAAAGTTTAGGACAGACAGACAGCAAACACAAGCTTCTGCTTCATTTTACTACAGCTACGTCAGCAGCTCTTTTCTGAGACTTTTGAGATGTTCCAGAGATTTTCAACTTAAAGCTCTCGAAGCAGCCGCACAAAAAAGGCAGAGCTCTCAGAAACGGCAGCGCCTTTCCTCAAACATGAGGTGAAACAGCAGCATTTCCCAGAACAAAGACACCACCTGAGTCACGTGAAAACAACCAGGAGGGGAGGAGCGAGTTCCTCAAAGTGAAACATAAACATGAGACCGTAAACAGGAACGTGTGGTCTGCTTCCACTTTACCGAGAGCACCGTCCTCAAGTTAAACGCGTTACCTGCTCTGTTTGTCCCCGTGTCTCCGTTCTGAACCAGCTGGCCCACGGGCCCGGAGCCCCTCCCGGGGTTGAAGGAGGCGGTGGGTCGACCAGACGGCGTGTCTGGATTCAGGCTGAACGCGCTGCCGATCTGCAGACCGTTCTCCTCCACATGGACTTCACCGTCCTAGACACACAAGTGGCTTCGGTTAGTTTGTTTTTAAATCCTAAGTGACAAAAACATTGGAAACAAAATGTTTGACTCGCCTGGTTAAATAAAGGTGAAATGAAATAAAACAGAAAATAAAATTGCCCTCTGTGCATCTCTAAAAAAATCATTAATATATAACTTAAGAAAAACAACCAAAGAACAGGTTAAAAGTAAAAAGTGGAGATTCTCACCTCCGTGACCGCCGCCGCTCCGCCCTGCAGTGAGGTCACCGAGGTGATCACCAGCGTCATGTCTTCCTGGACGTCCGCCGGATGCGGCGGCGAACCATCGGCGGAGCCTCCCTTCTGTGTGCCGGAGCCCAGCGTGGTGACGCTGCCGATCTTGATCTCCGAATCCGGCTCGGTGCTGCTGAGTGCGGACGGCGAGCGGGACCCTTCGGAGGAGGAGGAGGAGCCTCCGGGGTCTCTCTGCTCAGAGTCCTCCTCCTCGTCATCGATGACGATGGGCTCCGCTTCCGTGGCGGGAGGTTTGGCGGGGGACGCCGCGGGAGAAGCCGGGGGGGACGCCGCGGGAGAAGCCGGGGGGGACGCAGCGGGAGAAGCCGGGGGGGACGCAGCGGGAGAAGCCGGGGGGGACGCAGCGGGAGAAGCCGGGGTGGACTTTGCCGCCGACATGTCCGCTATCTCGGCCAGCTCTAGGCAGTCTGTGCTGGGCGTGTCTTGGGGGATTGTTGTGGCAGAAGGCTGATACTCCTCCTCCTCCTCCTCTCCTACGAGAACCACATCATCATCGTCCTCCACGCCACCCTCCTCCTTCGTGGCTTCATCCTCTTCTTCTGTTATCATGGAAACTGCCTCCCCAGCCTCCTCCTCCGTGGGGGGTGCGGTCAGTGGCTCGGGGGAGGGAGCGGCGTCCATGGGCTCCACCCGCTCCCCTGCTGCCTCTTCTTCTTCGGCAGGGTTTGGTTCTGGCTCCCCGTCCATTGCTAAGGCAACCACCTGGCAAAACAAAAACAAGAGCCGGTTAAACCAAATCACCTAATTATCTCATGGCAGCTGCACACAGGTGAGGCAGGTATCCCCAGAGCCCCCCCCCCCCCCCCACATAGACCCCTCATTGTCAGTTAGCTACCACCTCTTCTTCCATGTCAACTAGGGGTGTCACGGATCACAAACCTCACGGTTCGGATCACAGTTCAGGAGTCACGGTTCGGATCATTTTTCGGATCAACAAAGAAAAAGGGGAGGAGACAAATATAACTTTGCTTTCCATTTATTAATTAAAGAACTTCAAGAACACTTAAAGCAAAGAACTTTGGGCTGTAGTCTTACATGAAAACAAAAATATTGAAGATGTCCAATTTGAAACAAAATGAAATCAATAAATAAAAATAATACATTCAAGAATTCTGTTGATATCCTCGTCATTTGATCAATACTGAAAGAAAGAAGCAGCCAGTGAGCTTCCACTGAACTGAACTGCTCAGCAACAACTTGGGTCTGTTTACTTCCTGTCAGGTCATTCAAATACACAACAATGTTTCATTACTGTGACATTTTCAAAAAGATGAGAATATCTCCATTGTCTGGGAGAGGGTCGACCTTTCTGTGGTGACTGGAATATTATTGAGCCTGTCTAGCTTCACTCTGATGCTTCTGTCAGCACCTGAACCAGGTGTGTGTGTGTGTGTGTGTCTCTCTCAGAGGGGGCGTGTCTACAGCACCTGCCCCAGGTGTGTGTGTGTGAGACTCTCACAGAGGGGACGTGTCTACAGAACCTGCCCCAGGTGTGTGTGTGTGTGTGACTCTCACAGAGGGGGCGTGTCTACAGCACCTGCCCCAGGTGTGTGTCTGTGTGACTCTCACAGAGGGGGCGTGTCTACAGCACCGGACTAAGAATCACTCCGCCGTGGTGAAAGCAGTCTCTGCAGTCTTTTCCTTCTCATAGAGGTCTGGAACAGCTTCACACTGAAGTGGGTGCGTGAGTGGACTTCGTAGCGTGGCTCAAGCACTTTAACCAGATTTAGAAATCCTTTGTTTTCTACACCGGAGTGTCCCCGTCGCTGACAGACGGGATGGTGTCTCTTCATATGTGTGGACATGCCGATGTTTTTCCGTTGTCGTGTGTCTCTCTCTTTAAATAACGCCTACATACCGTAACGCTTCGTCCACCACCCTCATCAGTCATTATACGTTACAGGGAAGACAAAATGTTCCCAAACTTGCGACTTAAATGACGCCGCGGCTTCTGACGTTCCTCCGCTCGCCATGACGTCACCGTTAAATGCTTCTAAGCTGCTCCGGTCACTGAACACACTCCTGCTTTATATCTGTTCACTGACACTCTGCATTGATATTCGGGGACTTGTTACTTGAAAAGGAACAGCAGCAGTAGAACTTTATTACACACTATGATGATTACACTGTAAAAATAAATACTCGATTGATCCGCGGTTCACGAGTGATCCGAACCGTGAGGGCTGATCCGAACGGATCGATCCGTGATCCGTGACACCCGGGCTGGTTTTAGGCGGTGACTTCAACAGATATATTAGCTCCTGACATGCAAATAGTTTGGGTTATATTTGCCGAGGGTGTCAGATATTTGTTGAGACCTGTCAATCACTGTGTAGCCCCGCCCTAAAGCATCCCCTGCTTTATGGTCTGTGTGACTCTAAATGGACCATAATGTACTAAATGAACATCATGCTGTATTGAAGAAGACTTGAAACTAGAGATTGAGACATAAACTCATGTTTACAATGTTTACTGAGGGAATAAATCAAGAGAGAAGTAGAGTCATCTTCTCATAGACTTCTATACAACCAGAGGAGTCGCCCCCTGGTGGACACTAGAGAGAATGCAGGTCCTCCTCCTCTCACCTGCCATCTTTCTCCTCCTCCTCTCACCTGCCATCTTTCCACTCGTTGAAGGACAGTTTTGGTCTTTCCACCACAGTAAACCACCATGAAAGATGGCAGCTTATGTCTCACCTGCCATCTTTCACCTCCTCCTCTCACCTCCCTCCCTCCGTGTCGCTCCACACAGCTTCTATCTAGTTGCCCACAGCAACTGATGAAGCTACGCCTTGGTTGCTGTGGTGACTGTGAGCCCCCCCCCCCCTCCCCCCCACAGGGACTGGTTCTCCTGCTCTACATCTGGTGTGATACCGGATACACACACACACACACACACACACACACGCGAGAGAAAGCACCTGAACACAGCGTTCAGAGACACGTCACTGGATCATTACGGCGGCCATTTTGGCCCCCGGCACTGTGGGGGGGGGGGGTGCGTCCAATGAGAGTCTCAGAGGAAACAGATGAGCTGATTTATTTATATTTTACAACTTTCTTTTTCTTCATACTATTTATTTGGGACATTGTGATCCCTTATAGATATATAAGCTATAAAAGCTTCTGTATATCGCCACTTATGTCAAGAGTTAAGTGACAAATACAGAAATAATAAATACCTCAAACACAATGCAATAGTCCTGCATCAGTGCAGTATAATCTAAAATGATTAAATACGATAGTGCCATTTGGTTAAACCAAAGCCATTAATTTCAGATAAAGTTAGGAAAAACTCCCAAATGTTGATTGTTATATGAACACACGTACAAGAACTTAAATGTCTAAAATTGGAAAACATTACAAAATGAAACCACAAGTCTGACACCAGCTTTCTGCACGTTAACGTTTCTTAAACTACGGACGTATATCGGTCTGCACCAAAAAACTGTATTCATGTTCAAAACAAAGCATCCGTATTAAAAACCTCAAGCCAACACAACAACACAACACGCATTAAATGAGGTTGACACTGACTGGAAGACATTTAACGAGATATTTGCTCTCAACGATGCTACGAACTAGACCCTCAATGACAAATATAACGACTCACCAAAGAGTAAACACGACAGTGTTCTACGATCAGATCATACGTTCAAAATCCAAACCGCAGAATCTTTATAACATGCATACTTTAAAGATTAAAGATTAAAGTTACAGACGGGGTTTAAATAGCATTACTCACTGAAGAAACCTCTAAAGCGAACGTTAAAAGAAATGTGCTTTACTAATAATAATAAAGTGTTATATTCCATTCTATCACTTCCAGCTCTAAAGTATTTCATGTTTTCATGCAACTAAGACGTCAATATGCCAACATGTTCTGTACATTTGCCTATTTTTCTGTATTGTCGTGTAGGAAGTTCATCCAGGTCTCTACTGTTATAAATAACGAACACACTGCATGCATTATTACAGCAGAGAGACTGTAAACCACTCAGGCTGGAGGTTCTGGACTGTTACAAAAAAATTAAAATAAAAGAACAGGATGGGATTGCAAATAGTGACTTTAAACTTGTATTTAAGAAGAGACAGACCGTGTCTGTCCAAAATATTGAGGACACCTTTCTCCATGTGCAACCCCCCCCCCCCTCTCAAATAAAAAGCTGCAAGATAAATGCATCCCAGCTCTTGATATTACACCCAACAGGAGGGAGAATCTATGTGCAAAGACTCTGCAATGCAGAGCTGCGTTCACGTGGATGAAGAGAAGCGGAAACGGGGGGTCCCACATTAATGAGCTCCGACATGCAACCTTTTGCCTCTTAACGTCAACACCAGGTGGACAGAGAGAGGAGGAGGAAGGGGCTTGTATCCGTGCAACAAAACACTGCAAACAATCTGCGCCAGAACCACATCCTCACCTTACATCAGGTGCTCATCTACCTCAGCTTTTACGCAAGTTGACATCCATTTTTTTTCCTCCCCCCCTCCCTCAAGCAGGTCACAAGGTTGGATGCATGCAGCTGCTGTTTGCGCAACTGGCGCAGATAGTAGACTCATTATATGTTCAAATAAAAACAGATTATTATTAGTATTATTATATAAAAGGCTTATGTCGCTGAGAAGTGACGCGTAATGCGCAGTCCTGGACGCAAACTAAAAAAAACCTGACTGTTGTGTTGATGATCTCTCTGAAATGTGGGAAAAATGAGCACTTAAAAAGGACAAAGTGTGTCCGTGTCCTTCGCTGTTAAACACCGGACTACAACAGCACTAAGTCCGGCTAAATATCCCTCTGGAGAGCAGAATCCAAAAACTTTGAATCAAGAACAATAAGCACAAAACTACCTGAGCTCGCGCAGCTTTTCCACAAATAACCCAAATAAATAAATAAATAAATAAATAGAGGGTGGTTCCAAGTTTTGTGGCTCCAGCAGAAACGTGGTCCAAGCCTGTTCCGTTCCGTTCCCACACCCCTGTGCTCTCTTCCTGGCGCAAACAGCCATTGGATTAGCGGCGGTTTCAAAGGGGGAGGAGCGCATGCGCCATTGTCAAACGAAAACCACTCGCATTAAAACACGTAAAATAACAGATCACAGTGCGACACTCTGTCTCAAATCACCAAAACATGCCAGAAATCTGAATTTAAAAAACAGCCCGATTTGTATGACACCTGTGACGCCGTAGGGGGTTTAATTGGAAAGTTGCCCCTGGTCTCGCGCAGTCCACCCTGTGGCGCAATCAGTGGTAAAGTACCCACGTGCCACCACAAGGGGCGCCCTCTTGCGCTACGTAAATGACACGAACTGTCGTAAAATACTGTGTCATAAACACAAGGCGCAAACTAAATTCCCGCATCATGTTTACGTGAGTCCCTCGGGGGAAGGGGGTACCGTATAACCGTAAACACCGGGTATAAACGCCGGTAATTTCACAACCCCCCCCCGGCGGAAAACGGCACTGCCTGCCGTCCGCCATTAGGGAGCCAAAATGAACAACACTGGAGACTAGAGGCGGCAACGGCCACAGCACGCGTAGAGGCCGTTGGAGAAGGAAAACCACTTAAAATCAACTGTTTATTGTTCACTAAATCACTAACTGAATGCGTCTTCTTGCCCCCCGGGGGGAGTACCCGGACACCTTAAGCCGACGGGCCGCACAAGTTTCCCAAAACACTTTGACTCATTAGGTGTAGAAACTGGCATATTATACCCCCCAACAAAAAAAAAAAAAACGTCAGTGAAATTGTCTTACCGGAGTAGAGCTCGGATCGGTGTAGCGCCACTTTTGTGCCTTGCCATTAATCCCGGTGGTGCGCGTGCGCAGAACGTAGAAACTTTTCCGCTGTACGTTACACAGATCGTGTGTTGGGCCGATGACTCACTACGTCACCGGTTTTGGTTTGTTTCACGAAACATAACCACGCAGGTTGAGGGTTATTATGAGTCGTGTTTACCTTTACATTTAAAATATCGATTGATATTGATCCAGCTGTCCTTTAAAGACACATCCAGGTCCTGTTTGTTTTGGATGATTATTCGCTGACCTGTCACTTGTGTGAACCTTTCTTCACAGCAGCCATTTTGAACTTTCAGGATGAGAGACTGAACAAAGCAAACTGATTACTGATTACTACTTTGTATGTAAAATGATTTATTGTTTTTATTCTTGAATGACATGACATGTTTATACCTTTTATTGACCTTTAATGCTCACAAATAACAAACCCGTGATGTGGTTACAAGGACCCTTCACTGCTAGCAGACATTCTCAGTTCTGAGTCAAATGAGCTCCACACTTTAATAGTTTGGGTTGTTTTCTGCATTTTACAGCGCGCAGAGGAACACAAGCAGAAAACAAAGGTGGATTGACCATCATGTGATCTGGTTAAAGATGTATCATGTACCTGCAAGCCTTTATGGTGAACATGGTGTTTATTTTCCCAGCATGCTGCAGTGATTCTACTTTTTGCACTCAAACACTTACTCATATTTCAACTTTGTAAGTTTTAAAAGTGTGCTGATTGTTTGTTCTATTGTGCAGATATTAGAATACACCAATAAATGTCTGAAAAGTGAGAATAAAACACATGAAAGATCTGAAATTATACAGCATGTGCTGTAAATGTACAATTCTGAGGTTGGTTAAAGTATTTCTATTTTTGGCTACCTTATACTTCTACAACATTTCAAAGACAAATATTGTACTTTTACTTTGCAGATTCAGTTCAACAACACAACATATAATTAACAAATAAATGATTATTTAAATTAAGATAAAACATTAAAGTGAAATATACGCATTAATGCATCAATAATTAAAATGAAATAGTATAATATATATTATTCTGAAATGGGCCATTCTGCACAATGAGTGTTTTTACTCTTGGTACTTTAAATATATTTTGATGCGAATACTAACAGAGTATTAATACAGTGTAGTATTGCTACGTTTACTTAAGTAAAATATCAGAATACTTCTTCAACTGTGTTAATACAGTTAACTACAAAAACACAGGTATGCTCCTTTAAGTTTGCATAAAGACGGAGGCATTACAGGAGCCTGAAATAGAAGCAGAGTGAGACCTCACACCTTTATCAGCCTCTCTATTCGTATTTCTTGATATGTTTTTTTTTTTTTTCTTCGCCGCACAGGCGCACAAGGAGCAATCAGGCGCGTTGCATGGTTGGCAATTAAATTGCTCCATTAAGCCGATTTTAACCTGATCGATACGCAACACGTCTCCCGTGTGAACTGACTCCAGATCCGCTGGCAAGCGATACAGTTGATGTCATATCTATAAATAAATCTATATTTATTTTTTAAACAAGCTGCATTGAAGTAGACAGAGAGCTCTGAACCAATCAGGAGGGAGGATCCGGGTTGAGGGAGTTCACGTGCTGAGTTCTGTCGGTGCAAACATCCGGGACATGAAGGAGAAACCAACAAACTGCACCGACAGTAAACGAAATAATACAAAACAAGAGTGTTTGAAAAGCAACATTATGAGAAGTCCCAGCAGGAGAAGCTAAAAATATAAATGTATGATCAATAATCACTAATTATGAGTCAAGAGGAAGTGAATCAGAGGGAACATCTGAGCATAATATAATAATAATGAATATAATATAAATGCAATAAAATGCAACATCATAAGAAGTCCCTGCAGGAGAAGGAGGATGTCAAAGATAAAGAATATATTTAGGATCAATAATCAAGAGGAAGTGAATCGGAGGGATTTTAATATGGCGGATCAGGTGCGTTCAAGGTGCACCAGACATCAGAGTTTCATCTCTACAGACACACAAACACGTCCGTGAACTCACCAGATTGAAGGACGAGGGTCTATTTATTTATTTATCATAAAAAAATTAATAAAATCAATCCGGTAAAGGGAACACAGCCGGGTTGCCAGATCTTCTGCAAACATGTCGGAGATTTCCACTTTCAGACCGTCAGAGAAAAACGAATTAAACTAAAAATACTTAAATAAAATAAATAAATAAATAATAGGACTCTGGTGGATCCGGATCTGAGAGGAAATGCAGACTGATCCTGTATCACCTTCATCTTAATGGAACTTGTGTGTGTGTGTGTGTGTGTGTGTGTGTGTGTGTGTGTGTGTGTGTGTGTGTGTGTGTGTGAAACTTGTTGCATGAGTATCACAAAAAACAGGGTTCAATAAGAGATAAAAGTTCCATTGTTGTGAAATAATAATAGATTTTTGCTCAGACTACACATTGTTTTGTAAAGTCTGCTCTATCGTAATGATAATATAACTTTAAACATTAAAAAAAGAAGTCAGCGGCAGATGTAACGTTCACAGATGCTCCAATTTAGTAATAAATGGCAACAAATCGCTGCATGAAAACTAGGAAAAACTGTACGACAGTTTTTGTCAAAATTATACACAACAAATTCAACTATGCACTTAATTCTGAAAATGATTACGCGAATATGAAATTTCAAACGCAGCAAAATACTCCAGACTGACAAACTCTGAAAAACGCAATCTATAAATATTTTGTTTTCACTCAAATATAAATTTTAAACCAACAAAGACTGAAATCTTTAGGATTGACACTTTAAAGTGCAACACTCTGATTGGTTCTGATCACAAAAAACAGGCAATTTAACTTAATTTAACTTTTATAAAACGCAGACAAAGAAACATCAGAACCGACTTTTTAGAGTTTATTTTCATCTTTTACAGACAGAAAAAAACTAACTTCACTCCGTCAGCAAAAGATCTAAAGTCACTTCTGATGTTGCTTCGGCTGCGTGTTGTAAAGATATAACTAAAAACCAAAGCCTAATAAATAAAAACCAGACGCAGTAAGAAGCCAGAGGAGCTGAATGTGAAGATGCTGCTGTTTATTTTGAAGATATTCTGAATGAAATAGAAAAGAAAAGCTGTATTTGTTTCATGCACCTTTAGCAGTTCTTCTTAAAACATGTTGAGCTCTACGGATGAAAAGCATTGATGTGGTTTCACTGTTTATTCCTTCACAGTGAAAGCGTTGAGGACATTAAGGCAGCGTGGCGAGGCCTCAAGTTCACAGAGTTTCTGACTGAACAGCATTCCTTTCAAAGACCTTCTCCCCTAGTTCACACGCAAATATCACGAAAGAAATCGAGGCGCGTCCTCACATAATTTGGGAGAGTAAAAAACCCCAAAACTTTAACTAGCAGCCCTAAAAACATTCTCACTGTACACACAAATATAACTTAACCGTCTCCAACAGACACGTCATCAGATGACGCCTTACAACTGTATATATGTATATTCATAGCAGGTGAATATTTACAGACCGGAAAATATAAACAGCAACTCTGTGCGTGAGGAGGCAAAGAAAGGAACTTCTCTTCATTCATTAAAACACTCAACACGTCCTCATTGTGGAAAAGTGATGCGTTGTTGAGTCGATCTTTGAATTTTGACCGATGTGACGGAAATTAGTCGCAAATTGGAAAACTGGAAAAAGATGCCATAATATTTAGATTGGCGAGTAACTTGGACACAAAAATGGGTTTAAATTTACACAAAAAAATGATTTATCGTCAGCGGAGCAGAAAAACACGTCGCAGGTTTTAGGAAAGTTCACAGGTTCTGACTGACTCTCTTCCACCACTGATACACGTTAACCCACCGGCACAAGTCCATCATAAAGTAACATGGTGACTAAAAAAACAACGAGTTTCAACTTGGTCCAAGAAAAAAAGAAAAGGCTAAAAATAGACAAAATAATCTCCTCTTCATGCACCCGAAAAACCTTCTTCAGTTCATCTACACACACGACGAGCTAGACGTACAAACACAAGCGTCTGTCACATCCACGCTGGAGGGAGGAGGAGAAAGGCACGACCCACCAGGGGCTTGTTTTTTGGAAGTTGCTCCAAAAGAGAAAGAGAGAGAGTTCTGTGATCCGTTCAACCTGGAGTCTACGGCGAAGTGTAGATCGTCGTCTCCACATCCTCAAGATTCACGCGGCAGAAACAGTTGAACAGGATTCATCAAGTCCAGGATTTGACGATGACGAGGATCCAACAGACTCTTCCTCTCTCAGAGGACGAGGAGCTGTGTGTGTGTGTGTGTTTCCTTCCACCTGATCACTGCAGCTGGACTCTGTACGCACAGATGAGGAGTTTCACCTAAAGACAGAACATCATCAGATGAATTATTAGCACACTGCTTACGTTACAATAACACTCATTCTGTTTCTGGAGAGCTTTTACTTTGGCGGTACCAAACTCACACTTTCTTAAGCTGCAAAATGAACCTTTTAAATTGACAAAAGACTGGATGTCTGTGGAGGGACTTCCCTCTCGATAGTTTAGATTTGCCCAAAGACACAGCTTCCTGTCCAACCAATCACACCGTTGGTTCACAATAACTTACGGGTTAAAAAAAAACAAAAAACGCTGCAGATTTCCAAAGTCATTTTTCTGACTTAGAGGCTTTTATGTGTTATGTAAAGCTTGTGTGTGTGTGTGTGTGTGTGTCACCTTGGCTGCTGGAGCCTCTGCTAGTCGAATGAAGAGTCTGTTGATGCCTGGAACCGGACTGAAGGAGTAGATGAAGTGACTGTCCTGAATATTTGAAGAAGAAAAGGAAAAAAACAAAAACAGGAAAAATGTGTGAACCTCAGATCAATGACACAGTTTCTCGTTAACCATCAGAGTGTAAATAAAGTTTAACGTTAACCATCAGAGTGTAAATAAAGTTTAACGTTAACCATCAGAGTGTAAATAAAGTTTTACTGACTCAGTCGAACGTGTGTTTCTAGTCTCTGATAACGTTTCATTGTAAACATCCAATCAGAGGAGAGCTCGTAACGTTAGCAGCACCGCTAACGGCTAACCAACAGAGGTTCACTTCAGTTACACTGTGATGCCTTCAGGCTCTGCTCAGTGAACACGAGTAGTGGCTGAAGGTTCATTATAACGTTATCATGATGTGTTCACATGTCATCTGTCAAATCTAGTTTTGGTGATAAACTAGAATAAATCCAGTAGTTTGAAGATGTTTTCACATAAATATAAAATAGATATTAGAGATGAATTATGAGCTGGTTCACTTCCTAACACGAGCTCTACGCTCATTATTATACATCAATACAAACAACAATGACTCGATTTATTGAGTTAAATTCAGCTCCCGGCTCAGTGAGACGTGTGATTGAACTGCTGCTTTTTGAGTTCTTGAGAACAAACCAGGAAGATGGGCAGCTGGAACTTGTCGTTGAGCACGACGGCGTGAACGCTGCAGGGTCCACAGAGCCGGGCGGTGATCTCGCTCAGGAAGTTAGCGTGGAAGACGAAGAGGAGGACGCCCGAGCCTGAACAGAGAGAAGGAGCGAGGAGACGAGTGTTAGGAGAGCCCGATGAAGGGGAGTGTTTAGGAAAGGATGAACGCTGAAGGTGTGTAGGAGCTATTTATTTGATCTTATTTTAATTATTATTATTAATTAAGTAGTATTGTTTAATTATTCTCGATGTTTGCTCGTTTGTTTGTCTGTCGCTGGTGTTTTACCAGCAACAGGAGTTTTCTTTGTTCTTTTTGTTTGTTTGCTTGTTTTGGTTTGCTAAATAAATGAGAAAAACGGAATCCTGTATGGACAATCTACGGTGCGTCAGTGGCCCTTTGATTAATGTTTGTATTATTTTGATTTATTGGACAAATGGCCACTACAGCGTGTGTTTTTACCCTCCGGCTGCGGCTGTGCCTTGAAGCCAAACTCCAGGGAGAAGTCGGGTCCCTCACAGAGCCGGTGGCAGGCGAGAGGGAAGACGGGCTCCAGCAGCACCAGACGGGCCTCAAAGTACGCTCGGATGGCGTCCTCCGCCACGCTGGACAGCCTGAGAGACAGAGACACGGACAGTCTGAGCGACTTCACCGGCAAAATAATAATCACAATAATACCTGTATTTATAGAGCACCTTTAAAAACAGAGTTTACAAAGTGCTTTGACAGACAAAGCAGCAACAACAAGACAATAAAAACAACAGAAAGACCAGTGAGATAAAATCAAATCTAATATTCTGCTGTGTGATAACGCCACACTAAGGCATTACTGAACAGCTGTTCCTCCTTCCAACAGACGGCCGGAGACTCACATGCTGGTGTGGTCCTTGATGAGGTCGCACACCATCAGGTTGTTGCCCAGCTTAGCGAAGTACATGGCCGCCGTCTTGTTCTTGGACACGATGTTGCAGTCGGCTCCGTACTCCAGCAGGAGGCGCACCACGTCGGCGTTCCCTCTTTTGCACGCCTGAAGTGAAGGAGAGGAAACGGTTACCAACAGAGCCTCATGTACAGATCCTTCTACACCGGGAATCCGTCGGGATAAGAAGCCTAAAGGTGCGTTCAATGGTCTTGTTTTTTTACATCACTGCCCGTCTCCTTTAACAGAAACACTTCAGACAAAGCGGTGATGAAAGGAACGCTTCCTTCAGAAAAAGCAACCGAAACGGAGCTTAAAATTGTGATATTTCATCAAAAACAGTTTATTCCACGTCTCATTTAAAATTTCGCCACAAATAACCCGTTTGTTTTAACCAGATTCTGTAAAAAGCTTTGTATTAAACTGCAGTTGGAGGACTCGGTCTTGTGTTGCCGGAGACTTCTGTCTGGAGATGTCTGCTGTAAATGGATAAACGTAGGTTGCTTTCATTTATTGTTTTGAGGTTAGCGTGTGAAATGCAGCTTTACCCTCATCAGCGCCGTCTCCCCGCTTAGCGTCTGAGCGTTGACGTAGGAGCCCGCCTCCAGCAGGATGGCAACGGTGGTCAAGAAATTCTGACGGATAAATGGAAAATAAAGGTGAAAGAAAACACACAGAAGTGATGATGGTGCTACCAATTTAAAAAAGTGTGTCACTATGTGGTGAGAAAACACCTCATTTTGAAGATGAAATGATGGGTGAGCATACTTCAAAGCTGCATTCATTGAACCACTTTGGGGCAACGCAACAAGCACGACATCACAGTAGCATGTTAAATCTCAGGTGAGAGGCTGCGTTACCTTTTCGGCAGCGTGCATCAGCGCCGTGGTGCCGTTCTTCTGTCGCCCGTTCACCCTCACCCCCTTCTTTATCAGCAGCCGGAGGATGTCGTCCTGCCCCCCCGCCGCTGCCAGCATGCTCAGAGACATACCGCTGACGTCCTGCAGACAGACAGACAGCGCTACGATGTCACAGACGGAGGAGGGGGAGATGTGCAGCTTCTCACTGACTGATTTGCACTTTGTGTTAAATTACAGCTAAAGAGCGAGAATCACTACATTTAAAAGCTGCATTCTCTCTAGTGTCCACCAGGGGGCGACTCCTCTGGTTGTATAGAAGTCTATAGAAAATGACTCTACTTCTCTCTTGATTTATTCCCTCAGTAAACATTGTAAACATGAGTTTATGTCTCAATCTCTAGTTTCAAGTCTTCTTCAATACAGCATGATGTTCATTTAGTACATTATGGTCCATTTAGAGTCACACAGACCATAAAGCAGGGGATGCTTTAGGGCGGGGCTACACGCTGATTGACAGGTCTCTACCAGAGACGGATACGGCGTCTCTACGTCACTGCTCTGCAGTCCATTTATGGTCACTTCCGTTCACTGGTTGCAAAAAAACATAGCAACGGCCGTATTCCAAGATGGCAACTGCGAAATCGCCGAACTCGAGGCTTCATCCCCGACTCTTCAATAAATCTAAATCGAATAAACTTTAAATTCTTTAAGTCCAGCTGTTGGTTGTTTTTGTCAGTCAGTGTGCATAAACATTTATTGTGCTTATTGCACTTTGAGAGCAAAATGAGTTGTAATTCTATGAGAAACTTTGTGCTCGTTAACAGTTTTGTGCTCTAATAATCAATTTAATCATAAACACATTGGTTATAGTAAACAAGACAGGGTCCGATTGGGCAAGTGAGTTGTCAAATGTAAGTGGCCCAATGTGGCATTTTACTTGGCGTGGATGAGCCTTTGTACGTCCTAACACAGCCGCTAGCATGCAGGAGACACTTCAGTCTTCTTTAAAGATAATACCGCAATAGTCTCCTTTGACACCTTGAAAAACAATAAGTCTAGAAAATCAGATAAAGAAGCGAAAACTTAAAGAACCTGTGAAACAAATACAAAGTATTTTTCATAACAAAATCTTGAAGCCAAGAAGCATTTTATTGTACAAGCCGAAGTTATAAGAGCCTTACAAGACTTGATAAGAAGCATCAACTGAAGGCGACATAATTACAACAGGATGAAGAAGAGTAACACTGTGTGCTTATAGTCAGCTACTATACAGGGGGAAGACAGCAAATGGTAGTGTTTGAACGATCATAAACCTCCTGCAGACGTGAAACGGATGAATTAAAACACAACTGTATACTGGAACACACATATACTCCATTCACAAGGGAGCAAACACAGAAAATAAACCTGTTTGACGCGGGTGTGAATGAGTTAGCGAGGGTTATCTGACCCGGTTTATGGACGCTAATGGCTTAGGTATGAAAAGGTGAACACTGGCTACTCTAAACAGATTCTACAGCTGCTACAGAGGATAACAAAGCTAATATTTTAACAGCAGTAGTGCTATCTAGACCTTTCAATCATAAAAACAGTCCAAACAACGGATCCACACAGCTCACTGAATATCCAGTGTGAAACCGAAATGTGACGACCCAGCAGTCTGCCGTTGGTTCAACAGGAAATTCAGGTTGAACCTGTGTTCAATATCCTGTTTAAAAAAAACCATCAACAAGGTTTGTATGTTACAGAAACAAAAGTACAATTTATCTTTGCTGTAATAACTAAACTGCGTTTTCAGTGAAAGGTGATGATGAGGCGTGATCTGGGGATGCATGATGATGTCGGCACATCGTCGGCATATAAAAGGGTTTTAAAATGAAATATCTGGAACGGCCAGAAATTTAAATTTCCTCCGATATGGTATGCGCTTGTGATGCGAACGGTTGATGAAGCGGATGCAGAAACAAGTATGACTGCGGTGTGCAGGTACATTGTTTTACAGCTTGTGAAATTGGTGAAATGTGCCCTGGTTGTGCTGGTTTTCAAAGGATTGTCTCAGGGACAGTGTCATCCAAGCCTTTGTTTGAACATGATACATCAAAATAAAAACATGTTTTACATGTAACCTCAGGTGAAGTAGTTTTCTTGTTTTGTCTTGTGAATGTGTACATATTGAAAAGCATCTGCCAGTGGGCCATCGGGATAACAGTCGGCATGTTAACTCCACTGCAGGAGACTTGATGTTAAGATTATTCTAATGTCTGAAGCACTCAAGATATCAACACACTGTACCTTTCCTTTATATCTAAAAATGTACAGGGGTGTCATTTTAATTTTAATCCTGGTCATTTATCAACTTTTGTAATAACGTCCCTTCTTCAAAACGAAAACTACACTTACTATGCTGTGAGTTCGACGTGATCAGGAAAGAAATATCAAGCAAATAATCAACATGATAAGGCGATCGGATATGGCAAAAACTGGATATTAATGTCACAAACGTCCAGATTATAAAAGCTTAAAACAAAGTAATACAAATGGGACCAATGTAGTGTATTAACCTCAACTATATCGAAAACGATAAAGTACTAAAATGTTCTACAGTTTCTGTATAGTGATACAAAAATACAACCAAACCTTTTGGCAGCTTGTTAATACGCATGACAAAAAAATAAAATACATAAGTGAAGATAAACATTTATCAACAGGATTCTCAAAGAAAGAAATATGTTTTTCATATTTAAGTGAGAGGTATACACACAGAGCTCCTAATCATCTAACATCATCAAGGAAGGTATGCCGTTACCGCTGCAGGCTATCAGGGCCTTCTACAATGAAGGCTACTGGCTAAAGCAAGAATACAGTACACTTCAGCCGGGCATTTTGGGAATCAAGTCAACGCACATCTATCATGGCGGAGGGACTGGATGCAAAGATTTGCTGGTAGGTTTTTCCATTTCATTTTTTTTTTGATCATCAAAATTGCTAAAAACACGACTGAAAACAGTACAGGCAGAAAGATAGATGTTTGAAGTAGAGACGAGTAAAAATCCCTCTGGAAATGTACGGTCACCGAGGTTACCTTTGCTCAGTGCATTGTGGGAAATGTCCCGGTCATGGTGGCCCCAAACAATTTCAGCCATAGCTTTCACCATTTTCACAAGTATTGTGAAAGCGTGTTTGGGTGCCACAGCAGATGACTGGTGACACAAATCCGGGCAGAAATGAGATTCACATTGACTAAATGATCGCACGCCTCAATTAGAGCACTTTCTAGAGATCACCTGCGACGATCCGACAAACATATTACATATTTGAGTGCGTCACATACGTTTATATGCAATCTAACCATATTAAAACATTAATATCAGCCTTTTTTCTGAGCAAAAGCTACAGTACAAATGTCCTCAGTTCCACCCAGTTTAGTGTTTATTCATGCAACAGTACACCAGTAGCTTGGTCTGGTGGACTTGATTCTGAATACTTCAGGAAGCTTTTCTAAAACGTGTGACTAAAAGAAGGGCAGGGCAGTTTGTAATTGTTGTCAAGATCCATTGGGCTACTGAGACCACGGTTCACTGACAGTACATTTCACATCTGCTGACAATGAACCCCATATAATGTGAGATTAAAGCCCTGGCATACCTCTTTAACAGCTCACTGATCACTTATTGTTTTTTAGTTTTTTGGAAGTCCATTTCAAATATTTACAGGGACAGATAAACGGGACCATCCCACTCGGTGGTTTGAATATTATGAATCTCTGGTTCCTGTACTTCACTCTGTTTGGAGGCGACAACATGCCCTCTTCTTTTCATTGACTGAATCGTGTTATGTACAAAATATTTGACTTCCCGCCACGTTCTGCTGTTCAAGGCAGGTTCAGCAGCTAAACATGCATCGCAATCCTTTTTGCCTGGCACTTTGACCAGTTTACAGAAGTCCCCGAGCTGACGCCTCACGGCAGCCTGTTCCTCCTTACTCCACAACCGCTTGTTTCTCTTTTGAGGCTTGATAGCTGGACCGACTTGTTTTCCCGCAGCGGACATACTTTCCTGTGCAACTGGTGTTCTGTCGGGAACACTTGGTCGATGGATTGTTGGAACAACCTGTGCGGTTGTAGGAGGCAGGCCTGTTTGGTAAACCGGTGCAATCGAATGGTTCAGAGGTGTGAAGGAAGAAACGATTGGCCTACTCCTTTCGTTAAGTGGCGAGTATGCAGGGATCATCGGCGCGCTATTATTCAACGTCGTGAAAGTAGGAACCATTGAGGTGCTTGGAGCAGTAAAGGTGGTAAAATTAGGAATCAATGGTGTACCCATAGTGTCCTGTGGTGTATACACGGAAGATGGTGCCATACTTGTGGCATTCTGTGAATAAGACGACAATGGCATGATTAGGTCGTTGTCTGATGTGTATGGAGGAGTCATTAGTGCATTTGTAGTGTTGTGTGGAGTAAATGTAGGGACCACTTGAGTGTCAGTAGCATTCAATGGCGTAAAAGTAGAAATCAACGGTTGACTCGCATGGATCATGTTTACACTAGTAGAACACAAGGTTGCATAAGTTGAAGTCATCTCTTGGATGTAGTTGGTTGGAGCCATTGTCATACAACAAGTTGGACTTTCTCTCAGGTGATCTGGATTCACAGTTGTCAAATTACAGACAACTGACGAGTCTTCCAAATCTTTCTCCATAGTTAAGATGCCATCTTTCGGACTCTTTGGACTCTCGTTTACATTCCCTTCAGGCTTGTGATGGTTATTTCTCCTCCGCATTGTTTGTAGTGTGTTGTGTACGTAGTTTTTGACATCTGTCCAAGATCTTCCACCAAGATCTGGTTCAGCAGCTATGCAAGCATTGCACTCCTTTTTGCCTGGAACCTTCATCCCTGTGATAAATTCACACAAGTAATGCTTCACTGCCGCCTGCTCCCTCTCATTCCAAGGTCTCCTCTTTAAAGCGGGCTTCTGAACAGTTCCTACAAAAGATAAGAGCGGAGAGAATCACGATTATGTAACGACAGTCTCTTAAAATGATGAAACTATGTTGACTCTAGACATTGACAGTTCATTCCTCATCTTGGAAAAAACAAGATTTTGTTTCATCAGCAGCCGTTTCCAACACTGTTTGACATTGTGAGAAGCTCCAGAACAAACACCAGAGTAGACCTTGAGTGAAGCCTCTTTTATGAACTTGTTTCAAAAAGGTCAAGAATTAAGTGTCAAGTCCTGAAAGGGATCAGAAAATTGGTAAGTCTGAACATCTACTTAATCTGTTGATGAAGACTGTGTGATACAGCTGATAAGTTGCAGAACAAGCAAGTGGGTGAACTTATGCAGTGTCTGAATTTGTATTCTTCTGTATTTACACTTGCTATTTTGATTGCAAAAGTACATTTATACCGACAAGTATGGAAAAATGCAGTGCACGATGAGTACCCGGATGGTGTACTGATAACTAGGACTGGGTATCGGTACTCTATATCTTTAAGGTATCGACCGAAATAACCCAGTACCAAGTAGAATCGAAACTTCTCCAGTCAAACATGAGCTGTAATTGATCCTTTATGTGCCCAGATCTAGAATAAAAAAATCTATTTGTTTGGTTTTGAGCTAACAGTTTCAACCCTGGGGGAAACTGGAGGGTGGGTGTGACGCTTCCACAACACGGTCCCACCACCATGGGTCAGGTGAAGGCAATAACACAACAACAATGCCGGCTCCTAAAGATGTTAACTTAGATACTGCAAGTGGCTAGCATCAGTTATATCACAACTGGAGAGTCTTTCTATAACGGCAGCGAAGGCTTTCGTCGGTGAGTTCGATTGACAGATGGTTCATCTGATCACCTGCAAAGTATTTTTTGAAAGTCCCTGCCCTTTTGCAAACACATTCCAATGACGGCTTCTCAGATGGTTATGTGCAACAAGGGACTCTGAGAACGAGAATCTAAGAACACATTACATGTAACACAAAAGGATCCAAATGTTACTCACCATCTCTTGCAGTACTGGATGGACTTGATGGCAGCGTTCGATCCATCTTGAGAAGTTGTTTGCTCACTTCCTCCAGCTGTGATGCATTCTTTAAGAGGCTGTAACATTCCTCGCTGCTCCTTCCCAACAACTTGGCCACTTGATCCACTTCGACTTCACTGAGGCTCATGAGCTGCCAGCAGCTGGCGATTTGCTCTCTCAACGATGAGGACAGAAGTGCTTCTGGGTTTTTAACTCCACATTCCATTGCGCACCTTCGGAAACAGTCCAATCCTCTGATGAAGGATGGACCTTCAGTCCGTGCAAACAGGTAGGGGTTCGATTTTGACACACTAGCTTGTTCTCGATTTTCAATGAGCAAGTCGATTGACAAAACCATCCTTTCCGTTAGCAGGACCAGCATGTTCCTCCCATACTGACCCTCTAATTCTAAACTGGTAAAACTGCTACCAAGGTCCAGCTCCAATTTTGTGCTTTTCCTTACTTGATCTGCTGAGGGCACAAAAGTTCCCCTACTCTTCTTGCTAATGTAAGTTTTCAAGAGCATTCTACCAATATTTCCTACCCTTCCTCTGTTGAACAGACACACATCTGCCAGAGTGGCCTCGCTGAGCTTTTTCCACGTTGACAAATTAGGACTTTCTTTCAACTCCTTCCTGGCTTCCTCTTCTTCCCCCGTGATAAACCTGTGGAGTTTGATCAAATCTTCTGTCACAGTTGATTTGTCCACTTCCACTTTCTTGACGTCTTGCTTTAGTGATAATGCGAGAGCTTTGCGAGAAAAACACTGGTTCCATTTTGTATCAAGAAGTTGTATGAACTTTTTCACTTCACTCTCAGTTTCACTGTCCTCCGTCATGCGACTTTCCCCGAAAGCTATTTCAGCAGCTCGCTTCAAAGAGTAGCCGATCTTTGAGACGAGGGAAGCGGTTTTAAACTTACTGGAACTGGGGTCAAAGCCACTCGCTTTTTTGGCTCCTTCAACGGCTAATTCAAATCTGGATGGTAGACATATTTCATGCAGGTACTTCACGCTCATGTCAAGCTCATTTACAGCGACCACAAATCGACCTAGTTCCCTCATCTTTTGTGCGATATAAGCAAACTGAGACTTGTCATGGTAATACTTAGCAGACAACGCATTGCCATATTTACAAATAAGTGGGTCATTTCTGATATGCCGCGAGACGTCATCTTGATGCATGATGTGGATGATTTCCTCGCAGCCTCCGGTTAGGAACTCTGACATTGGAAGCAGCCGGGAGGCAGCACTGTGGACTCTTTTTTTTCTTTCGGAAGATTTCGGATCTCCTTTTCTGGCCTTACACGACCTCTCATGTCTCCATAAGTCAGTTTTGCGATAAAAAGCGAAGCAGTGCTGGCAAGGCAGGAAGTCACGAACAGATACGCTGGAATGCTTAACCTGTTTCTTGGTCACAATTTCTCCCTCGCCACTTTTGAGAACTTGGCAATTATGTTCATAATCTCCTTTATTGCGAATTTTGTCTAGCAAAGTCTGTCTGACTTTGGAACCTTTGGGGAAGTGTATTGCATGGGCAACATCAGTTTCCTCTGCATGTTTCCTTTCCAAATGCTTGGCAATTTGGGTATAAGCCATTTTGCAATATAAACAGAAGTGTTTTTTACAGGGCTCTTTTTTCTCATCGTCTGCTTTGCTGGGTGCCGTTTCAAGCACTTTCTTACAGGTCCTTGAACTGGATCGTGTTGGTTCTTTCCTCTCCTCAGTTTTCTTGCGGCGCCGCAATCGCGTTTTAGGGATCTCCTTAGTGGTCGACTCAGACAGAACTTGATCCGTACCATCTGACTGACCTTCCAACCCATCCTCCGCCTCATCACTTGAGTCATTTGCTTCCTGGTGGGACCATTGTTTGTTAGCTACGCCCTTTTGCTGCGTTTTGCCATTGGCTCTCGTCAACATCCTTCCTGCATTTCTGGTGAAATTCGAACGACTAAAGTTCATTTTACTTGATAAACCACGAATTCTGTCGTCTGACATCTCGTCTTCCTGTGCTTGCTTCTGGTCTTCCTTTCCTTGACCTTCCTGCTCAGTAGCTGAACCACAAGCAGCGTTTTGGGATTCAGTTATATCCTTTCCACCTTTTTGGATCTTTTCATGTTCCCTCACTGTCACTTGTTCAGTGTTTATACTGGCAGGGCAGCTTGGCATTTTTTCGCCATCTTTAGGACCATCCAAATCTTGTGGGACATTCTCTTTTACTCTTGGAGTACCCTCCTCATTTCTGGCACTGTCAAGGTTAGAAGTCAACCTAAGACCATCACTCGAACTTCTCTCTTCAATCAAGCTCCTCTCTCCTTCAAATGACCTCGTCTCACCAATAGTACAAGCCTGTAAAAGAACAAGCATATGTAAGACTCATTGCCAAATCAGATCCCATGAAGAATTTGACTGAGTGTACTTAAAACAAAGATCCAGTCGGGCATAAATGTGAGGGGAAAACAAAACAAAGCTAAATTTTGGTTTGAACTTTGGTTGTTAAGTGGTGGTAATAAGTCAGGTGACTATTTTATTTTTGGTACTTCTTTGCACACGTTTCAATAGATGTTTAACGCTTCAGCACCTTGGCAATGCCCCACCAAGATCCAGGCTCATTCAAACACAATGTGATGGCCACCACACGTCACTATCTAGCCCAACATCGGTTTCGAAACAACCCCTGACACCTCTGAAGTCTCGGTACAAAAACCACATGTGACCCATTCGAGAACAGTTAATGGCTTTATTGGATCAAGCAGCGATTTGACATCGTAACTGTCTAACCAAGTATATGTAGTCATGGGGTGTTGGATGAAATGCTACATGGAGGGAACAGAATATGCACTAGACCTACATTCATGGCGTGCAATCAAAACAAATAATTATTTTACTTTTGATGTCATAAACAGAAAGTTTCGGCTTAGCATAGCGGCGTTCTATGAAACTCGTGACTCGGTACAAATGCAAAACATGGGAACACTTGCTAGTGTTTTTCACATAAACACATTAAGTGATACTATTTTGAAAATGTTTGATGCCAAGATAAAAGAAATTTAAAAAAAGATCCTGACTACATGATATTTACTGGCGCATGCTGGCTGCACATGTGCAATGATAGTGATGATGGTACAAGTACTAAAAGCATATACAGTGATGTACCTGCTTCAAAGGGTTCATCTTGTCCCATTACTTCATGTGTTCGGTGTCTTCTTCCATTGGCGTGTTCTCTGCAAGGAAAGATGACACCAGTCTCTAATGTGCATACATTATCATGAACACATTGTTGAATGAATAATATATTGGGTCGAAGTTACCAATACACAATTACACATTAGCTACTAACTGCAACGAGTTATTTTACGTCAGTGGAGATTTTAGCTTTTTATACATTCTGCCCACGCTAGAACAATAGGTTTAAAGTAAGCTACATGACCCTTGAACTCAATACATATTAGGTATAATTTAACTTGAATACACACAAATTAACATACAGGTTTTCCTGTTCCATAATATAAAAGTTGTAATCACACTAAATGACGACATTACAAATATTTACACTATTACATCATTGCTTAAAGGGATAGTTTGGATGATTTAAACTGTGGTTGTATGAGGTTCTTCTCCATAGTCAGTGTATTTCTACAGTAGATGGAGTCAATATCAGTTTAAATGTTCGCTATATTTAGAATATTTTCACCTCTTTACTTTGTTGTCAGACAGACCTTCCTGACGGGGATCTGAAGCAGTTATCGACCACCAGACTCCATTGACAAAAACTGTAATTTCACTTTAGAAACCACAGGAGTTTCTAGTCTTCTGCTGCCTCCATCAGTTAGTGAGTTTGTGTTATTGTGTGACTTTGGTGTTTAAATGTTTCGTTTAGATTCACCAAAGTCACACAATAAAATGAACCAACCGACCAGAAACTCCCGTGTTCTGAGAGGAGTTTTTGTAAAAAGGAGTCTTGTGGCTATAAATATAACATCTTCAGTGCCTCGTCAGAAAGGCTGTGAAAATATTCTTAATATGAAGCTAACTTCAATTGATATGTATTTTTGTCTACTGTAGGTATACACTGACCTATGGATAAGTACTTCATTCAACCACACATTAAAACATTAGAACTATCCCTTTAACATACAACATATTTACTTTCCATCACAAATATTTAAGCATTGGAGAGCACACTCTTACCTGGATTTGTTGCAGAAGAGTCTCTTTGGAGTTGTGAAAAACATCTTGAGGCGTCAAATTATTAATAGACATGAAACAGTAAAGTGTGTGGATGTAGATCCTGAGGAGACACTTTCTCTCCTTGGTGCAGTTTTGACATAAAATTTTAAATCTTGTTTTTTTAGAAGTGCTGCATGGGTTTATTATTAAGTCATCTCTGCCGCATCGTGTAGCTTTAATCAGGCATGTTTACTGTTTAGTATTTTCCATTACTGCTGATACTATTGAGATATTCCAAAGAGGTTCCAGAAGTTTCAAATTGGATCAAGTCAAATCACAAACATACTCGACAAGCACCTGTTATGTGTCATAATAAGTACCTCGTTAAAATGTGTTTAAAACAGATAAAACAGGTGTGTGGAGACTGGACAACCGTAGTGTATATATGATGATTCCTGGACAACCTTTATGAGAAATACTTCTCAATTCTTTCCTACGTAATTTGTAACGGCCGCGCAGGTATTTAACTTTATGTCACAGACACAGCACTGTGTTATACTTGTCATATCACAAGCTTTTTTTCATACTAAACTACACAAACATTTCCACACACACACACACACACACACACACAGGGGCCAACCAAGGTGCAAGCTGTCAAATTTATAAAATGTGCTTTTGTCTTGAAATTGAAGCCTCGAGCTAAACATAAATTAAATATAAAACTAAATAAAATAAGGCACAAGCTAGTCTGCACAAAACCTTTGAAGGGGCTAGAACATACCTCTTGGTCCAGATTGTAGTCCTCTTTGGAATTAAGTGCCAATTTTACAGCCATATAGTCTCCACTTTTCACAGCATCCCGCAGCTCACCTGAAGAGACACAAAGGTTGAGGGAAGTTTAATAAAAACACAAATTCTTTAGGCCTCTGTTCGAAAATTGCATACCCATATTAAAAAGAGTGTATCTCTGCAACCACGTCTATTTGAATAATGTTGGTGTTATAATAAAGGGAACACTTGTGAGATTTATTCAGATGTGTAAATATCAGTATATATGGTACTAGTTAAGAGTAAATGAAGATGGCACACAGCACAAATGAAAGTTTCAGGTTCGCCGAAAACAAAAAGCACTTTCAGGATGATTATCTCCTTGGAATGATGCAGCTGCAGGGCTAAACCTCTCCCAAATCACAGCACAACACGTGACCAGTCTCTCTGCAAAGGTTCACTCTGATAAAGTGAAGCAGAACAAAATTAGAGAGGTTTTAGTACAGAGAGTCCAGGCGAGGTCTCCAGAATGGCCATTTTAGGACCACCTTGCCATTTGAATTTTCTCATGTACCAAACTATACATTTCACTTGTATATCACTAATGGTGTTCAATACATCCAAATACAGCAGTTTTGGGCTTTTTTGAAGACCTCTATATACTTTCACATTCAAAAAATAACCACACAAATCAACTGAATGTTGAATCCAAATAGAACAGATTTACTTTTATTAAAAGACGGTAAACATTTCTGTAACAACACAAACTGTAAAAACACACAAAACTATTGACACTATTATCCATCTACACACATCCATCAGGACGTTACTGTGCATCGTGCCACAGCTGGAAGCAGTTCTTTTTTGAGGTGAGGCAGAGAGGAACCTTACACCTCCTGCAGTACACAGCTGTCTTCATCTTGGGTCTTCCAGCTTCGCGGCACCTCTTGCAAAGCCTCCTGATCCTTGATTCCTCGCAGTCGAAGACCATGGGCATGCAGGTGATGGAGGGGGGCGGGGGTCTGGGTGGGGGCGGGATGGCTGCTAAGCCTTCAGCAAACTCTAGCATCTCCTTGGCCAACTGCTCCCTGAAGGCCTTGTGGGTGAAGGGCTTTGTCTGGGTGGAGTCCTGCCTCAACTTGAACAGCTCCTTGTGCAAAAGATAACTGTTCACAGCAGCGATGTCCACAAAGTGGTAAAAAAACGTCTTGTACCACTTCATCGTCTTGTGGCGGACGCCGTAAGATCCGATCAGTGCATCGAACAAATCCACCCCCCCCATGCTACGATTGTAGTCCACGATGCTGTCGGGAGCTGGTATGGACTTTATCTGCCACACCCCAGCCTCCTTCACCTTCCTCCTCACCGTCTGTCCACTGTAGGCCTGATGCACCGTGGAGCACATCGCTACCTCTCTCATGTCCATCCACTTGACGAAGAGGAGTTTGCCACTCCGGATCCAACGCATGTCCCCCTTCTCAGCCTTTCTGGGCAGGTTGTTGGTCTGGGTCTGAGGGAAGCCAGTTACATGTTTCCTGATGATTCCACAACAGCCCATGTTCTTTTCGGACAGATCGGTGAAGAGAGCAGGGCTCGTGTAGAAATTGTCCGTGTACAACGAGTAGCCGCTACCGAGGAGAGGGAATGGCAGAAGGTCCATCACAGCTGAGTAGCTCAGCCCTTGGCCTGTGGTGGACTCACTTTTACCTGCGTAGACAAAGAAGTTCCAGGTGTAGCCTATCGATGAATCAGCCAGCACAAACAGTTTGTAACCCCACTTTGTGGGCTTGTTCTTCATGTCCTGCTTCATGCTGATGCGGGCTTTGCTTTTGACCATCCGCTCGTCAATGGACACGTTCTGGTGCGGCTGGAAATGGGCTTTGCAGGCGCTCACCATGTCCGTGTAGAGCGGCTTGATCTTGAACAGTCGGTCGTGCTCAGCAGTGTTCCTTTTTTTGTCATTCTCCTCGTCCTCCTCTGGGTCGCTGAGGTGAAGTGACCACAAAATGGACTCAAAGCGTTCCCGTGTCATGCTGTCACCGGGGAACTGGAAGTTGTACGGACATTTCTTCCTCCAGTAGTCAGACCTGGTGTGGACCGCCACAAGGCCAGTGAAGATGATGATGGAGAGGAATATGTAAAAGTCCTTCACCGTGAGCACTTCCCACTTCAACTTCAGCCCAGCTTGCTTTTTTTTGGCAGCGTTGGCATTCGTGTTGTCAATAATTTTTCGGACAACAGACACTGAAAAGAAAAGCTGGAAGAGGCTGATGGGAGACCATGCTCTGCTGGTGTCGAATGTGGGGCCTGGGGTCCTGACCGGCTTGAACCTGAGAGGGTCAGGTTTGATGCACTCCTCCTCTCTGTCATGCCACCTGTCCTTCTCCTCACTCTCTGGAGATGCCAACCTACTCTTTCCACGCTTGGTAGCAGAAGCTCCCACAGAGGAGCGTCCTCTCTTCTGCCGAGTGGTCGGGGGAGGTGTTAACGACTGGGTGTGTCGAGCCGTGGGGGGAGGGGATGCTGCTGGATGTGGGGCCCTTGAAGGTCCTGGGACACGGGCAAGGGGTGGCTCGTAATCCTCATCACTGTAAACCAGAATGTGGAAGAAAAACAAATGTTTCCATTTAGTGGTCTGGTTCTGAAACTGTAATACATAAAAGCAATAAAGTGGTAGAAATACACACACACACACACGCCTACCTGTTCAGTATACAATCAGACCATATAACTAAGCCAGAGTGCTGCCCTGAGAAAGCTGCTAGCTCTCGATAGATTGAAAACACCAATACATCGATGAATATAACGTTGATAAGACGATCATACCTTTCCGATGATGGAAGACAGTAATCCGAGTCACTGCTGTCTTGTGTGTTGTCGGGATGCACGATATCCTCGTCATGCGACGATGAATCACGAGGACGAACGAGGCTCCCGGGGTCCTCCTCCAGCAGTTTCAGTACTTCGTCTGGAGTGAAATATTTCTTTGTTCGTTGTTTTGACATCTTTCTCTCAAAAATTCCAACAAAGTGATGACAAAACAACCGCAAAAGTAACACACACGACGCCAAACCAAGCTAATGCTATGCTCTCTGCGTCAGCTGCCTGCGAGTACGCCAGGCTACATCTCCGCAACGGACTGGAAGATGTGAGTGAATGACACCTCATTTCAATCGTTAGAGCCAATAGAATTTAGCTATAGCCACCAAAATGAGATTGACAGCACTGTTAGCCAATCAGAATCAGCAGGGGGACGTCCTGTGAAGTGCAGGCAATGCACACGGCAATTTGAATGCCGAACGGCCCCTAGAAACGCCCGGAACGATTGGAGTGTAACACAGGAAATAGGTCTCACATATTTCAGTGTGCATTTCCCGGTAAAATAAAACAGCAAAGCTCAGAGAAATGTTACAACTATCGTTTGATGAAGCGATTTCTGTTGTTGGTGTTCTTTGGCTCATATCTCGCTGATGCTTCGATGTAGAGGGATTTGCTGTATACGTCTGGAATCTGTGGACTGTCTGCTTTCTTTTGAGATGTTATTTGTTTGTACTGCATAAAGTGCCACAGCGGTAGCGCCAGCAATGTGGTGAGTGGGTTGACTAGGTGGCGTTATATGGATTTTGATATTTGGTAATTCATTTAGTTGGTGTTTGAGTTGTGTTTGGAGCATGTACAAATGGCTTCTACATTCTTGTAGCCCAGGTTCTGCTGTTTAATTTGATTTTGTGATTAGTGCATTGTTTCACACTGTGTTTAGCTAAGTCTTCTCCCTAGCCCCCAATCGGGGGCCTCTCGGGCTTCAAAGGTGAGAGAAAGTTTGCATCGTAGATCTCACAATCAAACCTATTTATAAGACATTGGAAAAAATGAGATCATGTTTTCTTTAAACAATTTCTTTAAACAATTGACAAAACTACAGTTTATCGCAGCTAGAAAGTGTGAAAAAACGTAGTATCGTCAGATTTCAGCAACATTTTATTCTAAATGTCTCATTTAAAATCTCAAATAAACCGTTTGAAGTAACCAAATCCTGTTAAAAATTATGATTTTGAGCCGACTAATAGTTGCAGCTTTAACATGAACAAAGTGAGGTAAGGGTGATCACCAGAGGCCCCACAATACGATATTATTACCGTACATAAGTTCTCCTTATTATTTTTTTAAATACGTATAATGAGCATCGTTTGAGGGAACTTGAGATCCAAGATTTTCATTTGCAACGAACGCTTCTCTGAAGTTGTTGTGCATTTAACAATAAAGAACATAAAATGAATGGGTTGATGAACAGCCACGAGGCTTTTTAAGCAGAAGATCATGCATCAACAGTCTGAAAGCTTCGAGACAGCAGTGGTCGTCAGTCAGCTGTCTGAGCTGTGAATGTAAAAGTACTCACTGGGCGACAGCGGCGGACCCGACAGGATCTCATCCTCCCCGTTCAGGTGTTTCTGGAAGTCGTCCAGAGTCATCCAGTCCAGGTTGAGGTCCATTCCCAGACTCAAGGTGGCCTGGCCTTTGTCTGGACAGCACACGGTGCAGAGAGAGACGCTTCGTTAGGAAAGGTGTAAATGTGAACCTCAGGTTAACTCCACACTTTAACGTCAACCATCACAGTGTAAATACAGTTTTACTGACGATGGTTCTCCTGCGATATTCAGTAAAACATGTGTTTCTAGTTCTAGGATCTGTTGCTCCACTGTTCATTAGTTAACAGGCTGAAACCTTGAAAATCTTACTCACATTATGTTTTAAACCTCAGTAAGTGTTTGCATTAAAAATCAACAAATGGACATCTCAACTGTGCAGAGAGGTAAATGTGAACCGTACCAGACTTGTCAGCGCCCCCTGGTGGATCCTGGGTGTCCTGATTGTCATCACACGCCATGAAGAGTCTGGGCTCACTGTCCTCTCTCCTCTTCCTCCTCTCCTCCGTCGAGCTCTTCCTCTCCCAGCCGGTCCGCTGCGTCTCATCCGGTCTCTCCTTCCGCTCCCGGGAATCCTCCCCGGGCTTCGGCTCCGCCTCCCTCTCCTCACTGTCCAGACTGAAGCCGTAACTCTGGCCGGGTCTGGAGGCTGAAAGGACGGAGCAGACAAGTCGGCATATTTATATTTATATATTAGTGCTGGGCAACGATTAAAATATTTAATCGCGATCAATCGCATTGTTATGGCAAAGTTCAACAATGAATTATAAAGTAGTGTATTGCGCACTTTTATTTTAAAGTACTGCTCTATGAACAAAAGTGCAATAACATTTGGTTCACGAGATGCAGGCAGCATGTTTCATACTTAATGTGAATATAATTCATACTTTGTTGGCATCTTATTCTGAAAACCGGATGTTCGTCTGAAGAAACCGGATGTTGTCTCACGTTAATCTTTCCGCTAACTTTCAAAGTCCTTCGCTCGCTCCTGATCACGTTTACCGTGAATTTCAGCATATAGGTGCACTGACATTACTGACTACAGGATGTTTGCTGGCTTTTATCCCACTGTGCTTGTCATCCTCTTGTTGTTATGTATATGTATTGTCTCTTGTCTTTCAATAAAAATAAAAATAAATAAGTAAAAAAAAGTATAATAAATTTTAAAAATGCGTTAACGCGCGATAAAATAATTGCCGGCGTTAATTAATGAATGCGTTAACGCAAAATTAACGCGTTAACTTGCCCAGCACTAATATATATATATATATATACATATATATATATACATATATATATATATATACATATATATATATATATATATACACATACATATATATATATATATATATATATATATATATATACACAGTATATAGTACATATATATCATGTTTTGTGTGTCGAGCATACCATCTGATTGCTTGTTCTTCTCCGTCTTCTCCGGCTCTGCTTTCTGAGCTGGAGACTCTTTGGTTGTCTTGGAGAACTTCTCAATCTTTCCTGTCAGCTGATGTTGAACAAAACACAATGTTCAACCAGTGAGCAGCAGAATCCATCAAAGAGGGCAAACATTAATGTTGACTAATGTTCACCATTTGACAAAAAGTCTTTAAATATACATTAAATATGTTGAAATGGGAGAAAGGGAAAATACTTTTTTTTTAAAGCAGCATGGTTTTCACAAACATTGCCAAATAGATAGATTTTAGGCATTTTTTGCACATTCTCTGAAACTTTGCACAGATAGAATATGTATTATAACAAGTTAAACAAAGCTCAATAAAAGATATAAAGGCTCAGGAAGTGAGGACTGATTATTATCATTACCATCAAATGATTATAATGTTTTATACATTTTCTAAACTGTATAAATTACACGAAATGCACGTTTGTCTCCACTTTGAGTTTGAACAAATGCGTTTGCCATTTTTTGACGAGCATCACACGGTGATGTACCTTTGTGGGTTTGCTGCTGATCTTCTCCGGGACGGCCTGATGCGCCGGCTGCCGTCGGGGCGCTCGGTCCTTTGCTTCGCAGTTCAACAGGAACTTCTCGAACAGGTTGGTGGAGCCCGACGCTTCCCTCGGTCCCAGCGCCTCCTCTTTAGCCACCTCCTCCTCCTTCGGCTTGGTGGTGCTGCCAGTCGCTGTGACGGAGGAGGTGGAGGACGTCGAGGACGTGGAGGAAGACGGGACTTTGGGCGGCGGTGCTGCAGACGCCGCGGCGCTCTCCGGTCCTTTGCTCTTGGCTTTCTTATGCAGCGTGGAGCTATCGCTGGAGTCAGAGTGCGGCGCGGCGTCCTCCTTGACTTTAGAGGTGAGGCTCTTCAGTTTTTGGAGGTTGCCTTCTTTCTGAGTGGCGTCGGGCTTTTTGCTCTTTTTGTCTTGGATGAGGTCCTTAATGCCCTGCAGCTTCACCTCCCACTTCCCTTTCTTTTGTTTGGACTTGTCCTCCAAACGGGATTTTTCGCCCGACTTCGCCGCAGTTTCGGTCGACGCCGAATCGTCCATTTGGGACTCGGACGGGACGTCGCTCAGGGTGTCATCCAGAGGAGGAGCGGCCTCGTCCTCAGAGCTTTCAATCTTCCTTTCCTTCTTCCCTTTCCTTTTCCTACCCTCCTCTGCCTTATCTTTCTTATACTTTCCTCCCTCTTTCCCCTTTTCCTTCTTGTGTTTTTTGGAGGGAACAGGCTCTTCGTCCTCCTCTTCAGAGTCAATCTGCCTCTTTTTAGAGTCGCTCTTATTCTCCTTGGGAGGAGAGGTTAGAGTTGGAGCTCTCTCCTCTTCCTCTTCTTCTTCTTCTTCTTCGTCTGTCTCTGGTGCCGGTAGAGGCCTGAACTCCTCCTTCCGTTTGTCTTTCTTCTTCTTCTTCTTCTCCTTTGGAGGCGGCGCCTCTTCTCCTTCCCGGCTCTTTTTTTTTTTCTTCTTCTTGATGGGCGACTCGGTTGGACGGTCTTTGTCACCTTCGCTCTCTGAGTCGGCATCGACCGTGTCGCTCTTTGTAGGCGGAGGTTTCTAACAGGAGAACAGGAGTAGCAACATCACATTTTAATATCATACATTGTTTTTTATTTTTAGCTTCCCTGGTTTTAGACCTACAGTAGCGCTACGAAGCTCTTTTCTATGAGCGGGTCCTGGTTTAGCTCTTACACAGTATTCCATTCATATACAGGTTTAAACCATAGACTGTAAATAAGAAGCAGACATAGTCACCGTGACATGAGTTTATGTCTCAATCTCTAGTTTCAAGTCTTCTTCAATACAGCATGATGTTCATTTAGTACATTATGCTCCATTTAGAGTCACACAGACCATAAAGCAGGGGATGCTTTAGGGCGGGGCTACACGCTGATTGACAGGTCTCTACCAGAGACGTATACGGCGTCTCTACGTCACTCCTCCTCAGCCCATATATGGTCACTTCCTGGTCACTGGATGCAAAAAGCCAAGATGGCGACGGCAGTCCAAAAACCAATGGATGAATCACAAAGACTACTTCCTCTTCTTATATACAGTATATATCACCACGGTAATAAATCAAGAGAGAAGTAGAGTCATTTTCTCATAGATTTCTATTCAACCAGAGGAGTCGCCCCCTGGTGGGCACTAGAGAGAATGCAGCTTTGAGACATGAAGCATTGGCTTCATGTTTCAGACTCTGAGGTTGTCTCCTGGTTTAAACAGAATGAAAAGAGATGCTAAACAAAAACTGTGCATGAGTAAGAGTCCCTACTTTACTCCTTAAATGCTGTACCTACACCAGTACTATTGTTTCTGTGAGTACAGTACCAGTAGTACTAAGACTACCTGACTGTCACTAAGACTTACCACGCTCTTCTTGGCCTCGGCCTCTTTCTTGGCTTTGAGCTCCGCCATAGCCCTCTTAAAAACCAAGAGGACCTCGCAACAGTCCTCCAGATGGGCCTCTGGCTCCCACGTGTCATCATCCGAGCAGTAGTTCTTCCATCGGACTCTGTAGAGCACTTCGCCCTGGAAACACAGAGAGAGAAGAAGTGAGCGTTTCCTCCACCACTAAACCGACACAGTTTATATGGTGACTGTTTCACCCACCGACAGACTCAGATGACGGCTGCCTGCACGCAAACATGGCCGACAGACTAGATTAAATTAATCTTCGTGCATTGGCTGTTTTCATAGTAGATGCTATATTGTACAAGACAGTGTAGAGTTCATTTGGGCAGAAAAAGCTAAATGCTTGAAAGGTTTTTAAAGCCTAAAAAAGGAAAGTCTACAAGATTAAGAGCAGCAAAGCAATGCTGAAACAACAGAGCTTTTATTGTGAAGGGACCAGAGGCCCAAACAAGAACAGTTGGACGAAATCCATATTTTAGATTTCTTAATGTTTTTTGTTGTTATTTACATTTCGTTGAAGAGCTGCAAACAAATGACTCAGAATGATTAAGTGAAACACTTTTCTGTGTTGCATGTTAAAAGTGAGACTATTAAGACATCTTCACCGTCAAACGTGTCTTTGCAGAAACAAAAACAGGACAATGACAACAGATGTACACAGCACCATCTTTCTATGACACAGCACATGTGCGCAGTTATCATAAATATTACATCCATCTTAAGTCTGACTTTACATATTCTGTTAATTTATTATTTTAACATTTACGATGGCTGTCGCTTCCTCACACTTCACACATTTAGATTTCTGCTTTCCTGTCATTCTTATTGACACGTACACAGAGATCATTATAGAGCATTGCTATGTTCACTGCACCAACATATAACCAGTCTATTTTAACGGCTGCATCTTCCCGCAGAGCTGCCAGGCTCCCGCCCTCCCCGTTTGTGTTCCTGGGCTTCTTTACAACACAGGTGGTACAAACCCTGGGAGCCTCTGAAGGGACTCTGTGTATAATCTGAGGCGTTAATAACTCACCAAGGGTCGTATTAGCTCCTTTGACCAGGTGAGGCTCATCTTCCACCTCACAGAGGTCCCTTAAGTCTCCTTACAAAGCAGTCCGCCTTTTAATCTGGTATTGAGTTAATTTGACTAAAACCTCTGGTTCTAGAGTCACAGCCTGATAAACAATCGTATAAGTTCTTTATTCACTTTCTGGCCCCGTTTGGTCTGGAACCGGTTTCTCCTGTACAATATTCACTGAACAACACTGTCATTATGTAAGTGTATTTACATTAATGTGTTTTGTGTTTAGTGACGCTGTGAGGATGAATCCACAGCTGGAGATCTGTTTATTGCCACTGTGGTTGTGTTTTACGCGGCTCAATCATATGCATTACCCGGGGCCAGTCAAATGCAATTTTGGGCTCCTAAATCCAACAACACACCGTTAAAAAATAACTTAAACACAATGTAAGTAGCTAACAAATGAGTCTCCTTATATTATAGTGTATTGTTGTTTTCCCACACTAACTATAGTCAACATTTATTGTTTTTTAAAAATATGCCCCATAAATAATTAAAAGTGGAGCCATCTTGCTTCCAACGATCTGGCAGTCGCAAAAATAAATGGTGGCCGGTAGAAACAAAGTCTATGAGCATAAATTCAAGCAAGTATTTAAATTATCCTGCAAACAGGAGTTCAGTCGGGTGGAGTTAGAGAAGATGTGGGCGAAACTACGTATTGAACAGTTTGCTCCAAGTTTGAGAGCAAACCCGATAAAACAACAATTCACTTCAGTCTTTGTGGTTTTTTTGAGAACCACTGATAAACTATTTCATAGGGAGAAGTAAACATCGTCCCGGGCAAGTAGATTTCTGACCTACTAGCCCGACCGGGGGACGTTTAGCTTCCTGTTCAGCTGTGGAAGCTGGAAACAGTTTTACTTTTGAAAGGAAGATCAGTACAGTTTGGTTCAGCTGGAGATCACATTTCCTCTCTCCTCGTCTCTTCATCAGTGCAAATGCACATACTTACACAACAATGTTTCTCCAGCATAAATTCACCTATGTTTTCTCCAAAATCTTTTTTCATCTCGCAAATTATCCTGAAAGTGTCCAAAGCTGGGAAATAATCTGATTACTTAAATTGACATGAATGAACAGAGTAAATGCTTTTTTAAAAGCCCTGGCACAAACACGACCAACACAACAACACTGCCTTCAGAATCACACGCTAAGAGGAGTTAACGTTTAAGTGTGAAAATGTGGCGCCTTCTTGTGACTTTGTAAACACAACATGAGAAATAATAATAACAATAATAATAATAATAATAACAACAACAGGAAGCATCACTGCTGCAAAACGTAAACAAACTGTACAAAAGAGGTAAATAACCGAGTTATAACATCTATAACCTACGATTATTAATAATATATTGACAGAGTATTTATACAAAAATCTGGAGTTATTCAATAAGAACGACAGATATTGTTTTAAAAGACTAAATAGAGTAGGATTACTGTAAACTTCAACAAATACATAATATATTAAAGCTGCGAGCAGCGATGACCGGGCCCTCGTCGGGGTGCCGGCGGGACAAATACATAATATAATATAATCAATGCGGCATACACTGATGTACATCATTTGTGATGAAATTGAACAGTTTCAGTTCATTATTAGTGAGTTAATTACTTAGTTAAATTGTTTTTGTTTTTTTACTTTTGGAAAAGCAGGAATATCAGACACTAAGTGGGACAACTACAGCTATAGAATATTATTTAAATGCATCTTGTAAAATACTAATAGGTTACTAGATAACTTTGATTTGTGTAAAGATGTAATGTCACACAGCTGAAATATTATAATTAACGTAGTAGATCTCCCAAAAATAATCACGTTACTGTGTTCTTACAAAGACACAACGTAACTTAAAATAGGATACGTGAGATCCAACAGATTCACATAATCAGTGAGACGTTTATCTGTAAATACACAGGTGAGTCGGTCTGTTGTTGTCTTTTCATAAACACACACTAACCCTAAACCTCTAAAAACAAAAACACCACCATGCAATATGTGTTATGCACAATGACACTAACAGCTGGCACTATATTCTCTGGATTAGTTTCGCTTTGCTGGAGCAAATGCACCAAAGAGGACAATGAGGGTGTTAAGCTTTTACAAGACGTCCGTCCTTTGGCCCCAGCAGGGGGAAAGGCGAACGGACATCATGGGAGAAACGATGCTAAAAACGATGCTAAAATATGGACAAGAGCAATTTAATGCACCATACATACAAATATAAATACACTGTAGATATGCGATTTAATGTAACGGAGGGTGTGTTTGAGCTACACCTCGTGAGAGTGGAGTGAAAGCAATCCAAAGACAGCCATGTTTTGCAAAGCTAGCCAAGGCGGCTAACGGTAGCTAACTAGCTACGGTAGCTAGCTTAGCTTAGTTTTTACCTCTTCCACTCGCATGTCGATGATCCTCTCCACTTCGTACACATCTTCCTCCTCGTCTTGCTCGCTATCCACCGGCTCTACTTTGTCAGCCTCAGCCGCCATGGCTTTTAAAAAAACAAACAACAAGCTATTATGTGTGTTTTGGATCCAGTACTCGTGAAGGCCGCAGTTTTGCGTACCTGGCGGTAACCGTTAGCTCTGCGGTGCTCAGATGGTTCTCGAGCACGAGCACACAGAAACCAGCTACCGCGCGCTCTTACCGCGTGTTGCGTTCAAGTGCCCACTCGCAAATCTTTCATTTCTAAGTGCTATACAAATAAAATGTATTATTACATTTTTTTTTTTTTAAACCCCCAAAACATGAAAAACAGATTTACATTTTTTTGCAATTGGAAAAAAGGAAAAAAGAAAAAACAGATTTTTACTTTTTCTCCGCCAGCAAAAAAAAATTAGAATTATTGTTTAAATGTTTTTGGGTGGATTTTATAAAAAACAATTTCGTGACCTTTTTTTTTGCTGGCATAAATGGGCTTCCATGGTGGACTGCACAAGGACCCTCAAAGAGCATGAAATCAAGGGACGCATCAGATATAAAAACATTCATGCAGTTATCATTTTAAAAAGTATAATATATAATCTCTCACATGTTATGATTAAACGCATAAAACTAACAGAATGAGCAGTGCTCATATAGCCAAGTGATATTTATGTGGACAGAAGGTATTCTGAATATATTATTTTCACAGAGCAAATTAACTTTACATTACCATTCTTCAGTGTTCAGAATATATTTCAAATATTTCTATTCATATATGAGGGAATGTTAAAATGTCTGATATATCTTAAAAAGTATGCATGCATGAGAAAATGACAGCATCTTGACATTGTGAATTGATAAGCAACAATCAAGTTACTATTCAAGTGACTTGATACAGGGAGCAGTCATATGAGCAACTGAATTTATTTAAAATCAACAAAAAATACTTAAACAAAGATATTTGAAAACAGCCTTAAAGGAAAACTCCATCAGGTGACAAAAAATATAGATATTAACAAGGAGGAAATATTTGCTTCACTCCAATAATGAGCCAGTGTAAATCACCTGTGTGTCTGCAGGTTTTAACATTTAAAGATGAATTAAAGTTTCCTTCAGACCACGTCGACAATAATAAATAAGAGAAACCGCAGGTCATTGAAAAGCATCATGTAGGAAGTAGAGTTTCAGGAACAACTGGCAGTGTTAAAATAGATCCGCTAAAGCAACATGCATCAGAGTGAACAGATGCTAACAGCTGTACTGAAATAAGGGACTTAAGGGAGTGTAAATGAAGAACTGAAATAAAAAAGGCAGATGAAGTCCAATAACAGGTTGAAAAGCAGTCAGGATGACGGTAAAATCACTGTTCTGGATGAAGAAGAAACCTGTCACTACACGTGTGTAAAATAAGCCCTCTAGCATCTCAGATTCATGAGCCTATTTTTCAATCTCCTACACTGAACTTTAAAACGTATTGACGGCGGCGGCGCTCTCGTCTCAGACGCCAAAAATGATCCGGAGGTCGGCCAGGGAGAGCTTGGAGGCTGTGCTCCCCGTTCCCGTCAGCACATTGTGGGCCAGCTCCTTCTTCTTCACCTGCAGCGAGGCGATCTTCTCCTCCACCGTGCCGTCACACACAAACCTGGAGAACACACACACAACTATTCATTAACACGCACACACCAAATTATAAACACACTGAGGCTGCAGGACAGCAGAAGCACACATTACACCTATTTTTAAATCTTTACACTGGTTACTTGTTAGTATTGCTTTTTAAGTTCTTTTATCAGTGTATTTTTACCAGACTTCCTCTCAGAAATGCTTTTAGTTTATGAACCAGTGAGGAACCTCAGATCCTCTGGTTCTTCTCTTTTAGCTGATCCACAAAGCAGAACTAAAACATTTTAGGATTTATACTCCAAGTTGTTAGCAGAGCCTTCAAGAGAGTAGCTTTTAGGGAGTATTTAGGGAGTTCATGGCTGAGGTTTCCTTTGTTAAAGTCTCCGAGGACAATAACTAGGGAGTCCGGGTAGGTCCGCTCCACGCACAGTATCTGATCCGCAGTGTCCGCTGTGCTGCCTGCACGTTGCTCTGCGGCGGCATGTAAACACCGACCAGAATGAATGACGCGAACCCGCGGGGCAGTAAAGGTGTTTTCAGTTTATGTTGATACAATATCTTAATGCGTTTTCATGCTATAATTTCAGTATTTATACATAAATAAACTTGGTATGGCTGAGCCGTCCCGCTGACGCGTTACCTGTGGATGGTGACATCTTTACTCTGTCCCACTCTGTAGATCCGGTCACAGGCCTGATCCTCCAGGGCTGGGTTCCTGTGAGAGGGGTCAGGGGTCAGCGGTGCTGAGCAGGTCAAAAGATTTCATCACTTCATGAGCAGCATTAGACGACCAAGTCAATGCAAAACGGCTCAAAATGGTATTCATGTTGTTTTTTATCTCCCGTGTTTGTTTGAGAGAGTGAGCACTGTTAAAAAATCTAAAAGGTGTATTTTATCATATTTAATGATGCAAAATGTAACCTTTATGCCTCATTTAAGGATCATTTATTTATTTATTTAATATAATTGTGGCTGTGTTTTTGCATACGATAATAAACTTTATAGCACAAAATCATGCATTCTATTATATTAGCCTTTTAATCTGGAGGTTGGATTCTAAATTATAGTTTCCAACAGATTGAGACATTTTTACAAATACATTACATTTTCCTGTTTTCTTGCAATTTAAAAAATAAAATAAAAAAATCCTCCCAAGCATTTAGAACAGAAAATAATAGAATTGTTGTGTTGTGTTTTTGTCTAATATAAACAACAATGTTAATTATTATATAACTAATAATATATCATTTTATGCCCGTTTTTGACAAGGACAAAGACTGGCACTCTTGGAACTTGTTTTTTAAAGTGAGGCACAAGAGATAAAGTTTGTGAGCTCACTTGTCTTGAAAATTAGAATTGTCAAAACTGTGAAAAGGTTATAATGTCTTTAAAATGTCAATCATTGTCTCGTAAATGGTTCTGTGAGAATAAAGAGGCTGGAAGCAGCTCAAGTTTCAGTTCAACTGAATCAAGTGAAGTTCAGTTGAAGGTAAACGTACTTTCAGAACCACAGGAGAAACGTAACAAAGAAACAGAGTAATTCAGACAGAAGACTGTATTTACAGCCGACTACATCTAACAGAGTCTCACCAGTGCATGTCGATGAGAAACAGGTGATTCCCTCCGATGAGGTTGAGTCCAACCCCTCCAGCACAAAGAGACACCAGCATCACCTTTGGGAGAAAAATAAACTGAAATATAAATTCCTTGCAGGTGTATATGTATGTATATATATATATATATATATATAGTTTGGTGTGAGACTCGCCTGTGGCCCGTCAGCGTTGGTGTTGAACTCCTCCACCAGGTCCATGCGGCGTTTGGGGGCGACGGTCCCGTCGATGACGGCGTATCTGAGGCCCAGCTCGCGCAGGTGAGCCGCTACGATCCTCAGCATGCTGGTCCACTGGGACACGATCACGCTGCACGTCAGAGATCACACATCACCAGTAACGTGGTTAGCATTTGGAAGATGCTAATGGTTTTGGATATTTTGCCGAAAGAACAAAACAATTTGGAAAATAACTGAATGGCTCGTTAAACTTTAAAGTTTTACCTTTTCTGATCGGCACCCTTCTGTCTGATGTCCTTCAGCTCAGAGACGATCGCAGCGATCTGGAATAATGGGAGGGAGATAAAAGGTTGATAAGATAACACCAGTGATGTAGGAGTTTGTTTTTGTTTGTTCTTATAAAACATGGACTTGTTTTTCCAGAACGTGTTCAAAGTCTACCAAAATAAAACCACAATATCTACAAGTTAAAGAGTAAGTTTAACAAAATGAACAAAAGAAAATGAAAATTGTGTAAACAAAGAGAAAAAAGGTGGCAAGTTTTCATCTTCAACGTTTAATCAAAATGTCAATAAATAATGCTTTGATTCTTCAGACTGTCTTATGTGCTGCAGTGTATCAGAGAAAGCTAGAACTGAGGTAACCGGTGAGCTTTACGCCACAGAGACACTAGAAACCGATACCACCAGGTCTCCTGCCACACAATGAAGAAGTGTCCCACCTTGGTGCTCTCACTGCTGTCCTCAAACAGCTGCGAGGCGAAGCGGGTCCCGTTGAGGGCCACGGTGTCTGGGGGGTGAGGGCCCGACGAGGGGCTGGAGGAGAGACACAGAGCGTTGAGCTGCTCCTCCAGAGACAAGACGATGCCATCGCCCTGCAGCTCAGACTGGTCCAGAGTCTGGGGGGGGGGGGGACGGACGGGGACACACACACACACACACACACACACACACACACACACACACACACACACACAGAGACAGAGAGACAGAGAGAACAAAAAGTCAAATCTCTGCTTCCAGGATTTTAACTAGAACAAAGAGATGTCAGACTATGCAACTGTTTTTTGTTGTGTGTTGATGTGTGTGAACTCTTTGATTAAAGACGTGTGTGTGTGTGTGTGTGTGTGTGTGTGTGCCTTCTTCAGCAGCGACAGGTGACAGCAGCACTGACGGAGGCGCAGCAGCAGAGACAGGATGTGGACGGTGCTGGACGCCTGCTGGGACGTCGACGCAGCGGCGTCCGTCTGAGAGACACCAAACTCCTGGGCCACTGGAGACAGAGTTGATGTTATTACATCATACTGTTAACAATTTTAAATTAAAATAAAATAAAAACACGATTTCTGAGTGCACATTTGATCAGGCCAAACTGTGATTCCGGTAAATGATATATTTAAAAGGTTGTATGGAATATTTTGTAGCTTCATTCATTCATCTGAAATCAGCATTTATTTTATTCATTTATTTTAAACCCAGTATTTCTGCACCGTGTCACATAGAGATCAGACCACACTGACATTATTCGTTTTATACTATTTGTAAAATTAGACTCCACTAGTGGCAGCGAAAAAAAGATGGATGCTATAATTTCCAAAATTCACAACATGTTTGTGTCAAATGAAATATTCTGCTTCAATGCATACTTGTTGGCACAAAACACGTTTTTCTATTTTACAGGTTGATGAAGTCTTAAAATGTGACGGCAGACATTCAAAGCTTCATTTGAAAACCTCAACAAAAAGGTTTGAATGTAAAAAATAAATAAAAGTAAGACATTCATTACGAATATTCTAAATGTAAAAGTGTAAACGCGCTCTAATGATCCTTCTTGCAATTGGAGACGGAACAGCCGGAGCAGAAGTTATCTACCGTACTAAGTTTTAGATTAGCTGTAAAGTCTTCTTCTTTCTGATAATAATTTCTCAATAAAATGTAATTTATTCGCTCGCAAAAAAATCGCTTTTCTGTGCTGAGAATGTGAGATTGCGTCCTCAGTGCTGAGGCACAAATATGATTCCATATAATCAGTCACACCTCTATAGAGAGACACGATAACACACATGAAACAAACATGCCACCTTTGTCAAAGGGATTAGAACTGGAAGCGTTTCCCTTCGTCACATCGTTCCCTTCGTGTCTCTTCAGGTAGTTCTGCAGAGTCGACCTGGAGGAAAAGAGAAAATCATCAATTCATGTTATTGCTGATCCATCCACTGTATCCAGAAACACTTAACATGTATTTTTTAATGTAGTTATACACATTTAGAGCTGAGAGATGTCATAAGCATCTTTAGTCAGAGTAGTTTTAATGGAACATTATTAGTCCTGATTTCATTCTTACACACTGCGAGTAGATAATAAAATATGTTCAGGAAATATCTTAAGTTGTTCAGAAAAGGCAACACAAAAACATATGGGATCTGTTTTCTCCAGGAGGCAACCTCCAGTTCTTAAAAGTGAAGCCAAAGCGTCACGTGTTAAAGCTGCATTCTCTCTAGTGTCCACCAGGGGGCGACTCCTCTGGTTGTATAGAAGTCTATAGAAAATGACTCTACTTCTCTCTTGATTTATTACCTCAGTAAACATTGTAAACATGAGTTTATGTCTCAATCTCTAGTTTCAAGTCTTCTTCAATACAGCATGATGTTCATTTAGTACATTATGGTCCATTTAGAGTCACACAGACCATAAAGCAGGGGATGCTTTAGGGCGGGGCTACACGCTGATTGACAGGTACTTTGATTGTATTACCAGAGACGTATACGGCGTCTCTACGTCACTCCTCATCAGTCTGAAGATGGTCACTTCCTGTTCTCTGGTTGAGAAAAAGCCAAGATGGCGACGGCGAAATCGGCGAACTCGAGGCTTCATAACATCAGTCTCTGGTTTTCTCGCACATCTTTTGTTAAATGAACAAATAAGAAACACGGTGTGTTACCTGGATTGGGCGAAGACCACATCGTACACGGCCTGTTCATCCTGGGACAGTTTGAGTCGATGCACCTCGCAGGTCCGATCCGGAAGAGACACCTGGAACCAGGACCCAGAGTGTTCATAATCAACAACAGAAGGTTGTGGCCTTCATCATGGAAGGAGCTCATAAGGTGTGCGTGTTCGTCCCTACCAGCGGTTTCCCCTTTGAGTCCAGCTGGTTTTTGGTCCGTCGGAGCAGCAGAGTCTTCGTGAGGATGTTGAGTCTCTCTCTGCCTCGGTTCGAGCCGTTGTCCACCTGAGCTTTCCACACTTTGAACTCATTAAACGGAGAACAACGCAGAAACCTGGAAGACAGAGACGGACGGTGAACCAACAGAAGCTCATTACAATTAACCGCCTCGAGCTGTGAAGATGAACTTCATAAAAACAGAATAGTCTGGACTAAAGTGGTAGTGTTTATTGCTGGAGGATCCGGGTCCGTCCACGGTGGACCGGTCTCTGCTGGAGTCTGAGCTGAAGGAGGTTCTGGTGAACCTGCATGAGTTCATCTGGTTTCACCAGAATCCGACCCAGTGGCTCCGATGACGAGCATCAAGAGTAACTCTATAGAAACAGACCATCTTCTCTCTGATGGTCTCTGTGCTGATGGAGGTCTAATAGAGGATCAGGACTACACTGAGACTGGTTCAGATAGAGGATCAGGACTACACTGAGACTGGTTCAGATAGAGGATCAGGACTACACTGAGACTGGTTCAGATAGAGGATCAGGACTACACTGAGACTGGTTCAGATAGAGGATCAGGACTACACTGAGACTGGTTCATAGAGGATCAGGACTACACTGAGACTGGTTCATAGAGGATCAGGACTACACTGAGACTGGTTCATAGAGGATCAGGACTACACTGAGACTGGTTCAGATAGAGGATCAGGACTACACTGAGACTGGTTCAGATAGAGGATCAGGACTACTGAGACTGGTTGAGGACCAGATCAAAGTTCCTCACACCAGCCTCACTGGATATAAAGTGTCTCCCATTGGAAGCCCCTCACATGTCCAGAGTAACATTTCTACCAGTTTTAAAAGCCGTTGTCTTACTTGAGCAGCGAGTACATGTCCAGCAGGTTGTTCTGGATCGGTGTACCGGTCACAGCCCAGCGGGCTCCAGCCCTCAGATGACAGACGGCCATGGAGGTCTGCACGTTGGGGTTCTTGATGTTGTGGGCTTCGTCCAGAACCAGCCGGGCCCAGGTCACTCGCAGAAGAGGAGCGGAGCGTGACGGCTGAGGATGAACGTGGGATGAAGAGAACAGGAGTCTCAGTTTACTGGTTCTGGTCCCAAAAGACTCCTGAACACTTAGAATCCAGTCATTTAAAAGGATCGTTTGGATGTTTTGTTACAAGTTACAGCTTTAAAGCTGATAAATGCTGCTGCAGTCAGAACATGAATATATGTATTACTCACCACTTCATCAGTGTCTTTGCAGGGTTTTTCAGCGTCCCCCTTCTGGACTGGGATCTCCTTCGAGACCAGACTGTACGTGGTCACCACCACGTCAAAATCAGCCAGCCTGAGGGACGGAGAGAGAGCTCTTCATTCACTTTGACTGTGAGGGCTTCAACAGAGAGTTAGGTGTGACTGCTGCGTTATGGATGGACCCTTTTTACAGCTGATGTCATCAAGTGTGTTTAACGTTCTGTACATGAACACATGAAGGTGACGGAGTGAATGTGTGCACGGTTCCCTCACACTTTGGCCCTTTTCTCCCGGTTGGGTCCGTGGTACAGGTGCACCGTCAGCTTGCCCGTCTTCACGTGTCGTTCGATCTCCCTCTTCCAGTGGTGGATCAGGGAGGCGGGACAGATGATCAGGGTGCCTTTAGAAACCACGAGGCCGGAGTCTGGATGATCCAAAACCAAACTCATCACATCACCCTGCGTTCTGGAGGTGAACTCTGATGTTACGTCACGATTACACAGTGAGAGGAAAAGGTTTTAGTTACCGGATTTGGAGATCCAGCCCTCCAGCTTCTTCTCTTCCTTCTTCTCAACTTCCACTTTTGCTTTGATCTTCTTGGCCAGTATGAGAGCGATCACAGTCAAGGTTTTCCCCAGACCCATGTCATCCGCTGAGACCAGAGAAGAAGAAACGATGAAGAAAGTAAATGATTTGACTCCGTAAGGAAGATCCCCGTTTCTTAAAAATCTAATTAGAAGCTTTTAAGATGAAGGAGAAAATGTTAAACTCTTTCCACTGAAAAACAAATGCACATTAATCAACTTGACAATAATAACAGGGCCATTTATCTGGATATTTGTGTTTCTCCATATAACAATGTAAACAAATGAAAGGCAAATCTAATGAACTGTGTCCCAGTGTAATGCTTTACATTAGAGCTGCAACGTTACGTCAACTCATCGCCAACTATTTTGATAATCGTTTCATCGTTACAGCATTTTTTCATGCAAAAAATGGCTGAAAATAAAGTTTTCAGCCTCTAAAATATGGAGATTTCCTGCTTTTGCTGTTTTACTTCATATCGAACTGAATTTCTTTGGATTTTGGACGAAACAAGACATTTGAAGACATCACATTAGACTTTGAGAAACTGGGATGGATGGTTTTTTCCCACTATTTTCTGACATTTTAAAGACCAAACGATTAATTTAGAAAGTAAACACCAGATTAAAGATCATGAAAATAATCTAAAATAAAAGCATTGTATTTTTTTAGGAGAGAACACAATAACAGGCTTATTTTCACCAGTGAAGAGATAATAAACCAACTCCATCTCATCTTCATCTTTAATAACAACGGTCAACTTACCCAGAATTCCTCCGCAGGGATTCTGGTTCTCTCTCCAGAGCAGCCAGGACAACGCTCTCCTCTGATGGGCCATGAGCAACACCTGACAACCAATCACAAGATGTCGTTACAGTAATGGACCAATCACAAGATGTCGTTACAGTAATGGACCAATCACAAGATGTCGTTACAGTAATGGACCAATCACAAGATGTCATTACAGTAATGGACCAATCACAAGATGTTATTACAGTAATGGACCAATCACAAGATGTTATTACAGTAATGGACCAATCACAATATGTCGTTACAGTAATGGCCAATCACAAGATGTCGTTACAGTAATGGACCAATCACAAGATGTCATTACAGTAATGGACCAATCACAAGATGTCGTTACAGTAATGGACCAATCACAAGATGTCGTTACAGTAATGGACCAATCACAAGATGTCGTTACAGTAATGGACCAATCACAAGATGTCGTTACAGTAATGGACCAATCACAAGATGTCATTACAGTAATGGACCAATCACAAGATGTCATTACAGTAATGGACCAATCACAAGATGTCATTACAGTAATGGACCAATCACAAGATGTTATTACAGTAATGGACCAATCACAAGATGTTATTACAGTAATGGACCAATCACAAGATGTCGTTACAGTAATGGACCAATCACAAGATGTCATTACAGTAATGGACCAATCACAAGATGTCGTTACAGTAATGGACCAATCACAAGATGTTATTACAGTAATGGACCAATCACAAGATGTCGTTACAGTAATGGACCAATCACAAGATGTCATTACAGTAATGGACCAATCACAAGATGTCGTTACAGTAATGGACCAATCACAAGATGTCGTTACAGTAATGGACCAATCACAAGATGTCGTTACAGTAATGGACCAATCACAAGATGTCGTTACAGTAATGGACCAATCACAAGATGTCATTACAGTAATGGACCAATCACAAGATGTTATTACAGTAATGGACCAATCACAAGATGTTATTACAGTAATGGACCAATCACAAGATGTCGTTACAGTAATGGACCAATCACAAGATGTTATTACAGTAATGGACCAATCACAAGATGTCGTTACAGTAATGGACCAATCACAAGATGTCGTTACAGTAATGGACCAATCACAAGATGTCATTACAGTAATGGACCAATCACAAGATGTTATTACAGTAATGGACCAATCACAAGATGTCATTACAGTAATGGACCAATCACAAGATGTTATTACAGTAATGGACCAATCACAAGATGTCGTTACAGTAATGGACCAATCACAAGATGTCATTACAGTAATGGACCAATCACAAGATGTTATTACAGTAATGGACCAATCACAAGATGTTATTACAGTAATGGACCAATCACAAGATGTTATTACAGTAATGGACCAATCACAAGATGTCATTACAGTAATGGACCAATCACAAGATGTCGTTACAGTAATGGACCAACCACAAGATGTCGTTACAGTAATGGACCAATCACAAGATGTCATTACAGTAATGGACCAATCACAAGATGTTATTACAGTAATGGACCAATCACAAGATGTCATTACAGTAATGGACCAATCACAAGATGTCGTTACAGTAATGGACCAATCACAAGATGTTATTACAGTAATGGACCAATCACAAGATGTCATTACAGTAATGGACCAATCACAAGAGGACCATGTTATTACAGTAATGGACCAATCACAAGAGGCCATGAGGTGTTACCTTGATGCCTTTGGGGTCCGGGACCTCGGCCTCAGCGTCGGGGCAGGACTCCATGGACTTGTGGAGATGGTCGATGGTCTCACATGTCGCGTTTTTCACCGCCAGCAGACGGTTGTTGGTCATCCTGCCTCCGTAAAAGGCCTGGGCCTCTGGGTTTGCTGGGAAACACATGAAGCACTGAGAGTTTAAGGTGTTTGTACGAATAAAAAGCAGTAAAAGAGGAAATTAATCCAGAGATTAATATTTAGATTTTTACAACGGAATATTAGAGCCATTGTGGTGAAAAAGAGGACATTGGAAACAGCAATCTTTAGGATTTATCTGATAACTCATTGGTGAGATGATATGTTCAACAGGTCTAACATGAGGATAAAGTACAAAACACATGTTCATAGAATAACTATACAATAAGAGAAAGAATATCATCCTTACTGTAATAACTACTGTAGAAACAACACAATTCAGACAGTGGCTGAAGGTTTCCTACAATTTCGCATATTTACGATTCGATAATCCCAGAGAATATTGAAGTTCTCTTCTTGTGAATTTGTGAGTTTTTTCTTGTAAACGTATGACTTTAATACGCTGAGTTTTTCTAGGAATCATAACTCTCTACCCAGGGCCTTAACAAGCCATCGTAGATTTTAAATACATACGTTTTAATGTCTTTGAATAAAACCCAAAACCAAACCAATGACAGAAGTGTCCTCCACCTCCGTGTTCGGCCTACCTCCATACATCTGGGTGGACCCCTGACTCAGCTGGAGCCCCAGAGAGCTGCTGGAGGCCTGGTGCCGGGAGGGGCCCGGTGCTGGGGGGGCCGGGAGCAGGATGGTGCCGCCCTGCCGGCTGAAAGGGTTCACCTGGCTGCTACCCAGACCGGCATCACTGCCGTCACCTCCATCCTGAGACCCTGAAAGAGATTATACATCAACCTACATGCAACCGTTTCACCCCGTTTAGAACAGTATCGAGCTTTGATATTTATCATTCTTCATTTCTGTAGTTTTAGTGATTATTTCTGAGTTTTGTTAAATGTTAAGTACAGGAAAGTAACTCAAAATCAACTCAGAAACCTGCAATAATAATATTAATGATATTAAGTGAGTGCTTTACCAGGCTGAGCAGCAGCAGTGAGGCTCAGAGACTCCAGAGCGTCCTCCAGATCTTTCACCTGAGTCCTCAGACGCTCTCCTTTATCTGGCAGAGCCGCCACGTTCACCACCGACAGAGTCGCCTTCACGGGAGGAACAAACAAAAGAAGATCATTGACCTGCAAATATTGAGCGAGTCTCTCTGACTGAAGAGGTCTAAACTGTGATTCGTTCAGCCGATATTCCAACAGTGCTAACCTCAGACTAACCTTCTAGTTCTATTCTGACGTTTGCCTGTTAATACCAGCTTGTTTTTGGGTGCTTTATTGTGAAACAGGAAGTTGTTCATAGGGCTAGGAGACATGGCCAAAATGTCTGTCCCAGTTAAGGTAATATACATATGTATGGATCATGATGTAGCATGTTTCCTGGTATTTCAATATATGTATACATAGTCTATAAAGTAACCACATGGTAAAGCCTGTTTCAGTATATTTTGTGTGAATTAAACACTTGAAAAATGAAAAGTCTTTTATTAAGAACTTTAGTGCAAAATGATCAGATGTAAGCTTCCAGTTTATCTCACCAATAACTGCTGATGTCTTCTCTTTTAATTCACCCGTTTCTCAGATCTTTTGTCTCTTTCAGCTGTCGGTCTGGTTGAACCATTGAACAGCGTTTTGTTCTCCATCTTCTAAACTAAATACTATCTATGAGTACAGAGACTTTCTACCAGATAAAAGACTATTCTGACACATCTGACTGGACACAACGAGGTAATGACGCGTCGCCTCCTTCACCTTCTTCTGCTGGAGCTGCGCCGTGAGGAGGCCGTGCAGCCCTCGGGGGTCTCCCGGCTGACCCTTGACTGTAGACGCCGGCTGGAAGCCAGCGAAGGCGGTCAGCGTCTTCTGAACGGCAGAGACGGGAGGAGTTTTCTGAGCAGCGGGTTTAACCGACACCACCACGACATCATCCTCGTCGTCGACTTGGTGGATTTGGGTTGGACTGGACTTCCTGGTTTTATCAGAGTCTCTGCTGCTCCTGGATGCAGATTTAGAGACGCTCTCTTTTGCAGTTTGTTCAACCAGACCGGTTCCACCCTCGGTTGGTTGTTGAGGTGAGTCCTGGTGAGGATCCCGTGAGGCTGGATTATTTTTCTCCGGATGAACAGCCTTGACGCTGGAGGTAGAAACCACGTTTCCTGCTCCTCCCATCTCAGTGTGTTTCTCTTCAGTCTTGTCTTTCACTTTATCGGTCAGTTTCTCCACACCGCTAGCTTTGGGACTCTTCTCCTCCTCATCTGAAACTCTCTTCTTTACCTTCATCCCCGGTGGAAGTCGTTTGCCTCGGTATGATGAATCTGCCGAGTTTTCCTTCTGACGACTTTCTCCTCCCTCGGCCTTGTGACTCGCCCCGCCGTCTCTCTCCTCGCTCCCACCACGCTGCATCCTCCTCCACTCAGAGTCCTCGTCCGTCTTGCCGGAGGCTTTGAAGGGGTTTCGGACGGGCGGCAGGCAAGATGGCTGCAGCTGCGTGTCGGATAGAGGGTTTCTCTTTTCCTTCTCGGGCTGCAATGATGGAAGACGACAGATACTTTAAAATGGGAAGCAGAGAGACAGCGGAACAAGAGACTCCTGGCTGGACTCAAACTGTGGAGTTCATGGTGTGTGTTTATTTGTCCAGTTTTATCTCTCAAGTAATTTCCCACGGTCTCTTTTGAAACGTTGGGATTGTGACAAACATTCTACATAAAGTTCTGAACATGAGTGTGAGATGATTTGAAGAGATACAAGTGTTTTAAAGTATATAAATAATAAAAGGTGTGTATGGCGTCTTACTGCAGTCCACGGAACGTTTCCACACCACTTCTGGGCTGCTTTTTTACCCACAATGCACCTGTAGAACAACCTGGAAAAGGGGAATAGATGGATAGATAAACGTCGATTGTCCATAAAGGGGAAGTTTGCGTTGGACACAGTGCTGCAGTCTGTTGCTTTAAATAAATAAACATCACAGAGACGACATACAGTCAGAGACATTGCACACACAGTTGTCTTCGTGAAGGATGTGCTGCAGCTATTGCACAAGTTATCAAAGTGTGTTTTCCAGCTAAAGGAGGTTTTCTATGTTGACTCAAGTATTTGTACGAGGACACTTTCACGATGGCACTGAGAGGCCAAACGTCCAACCCCACCAACCGAGATGAGCTGGAGACAAGCATCAAATGTAAAGCTGCAACAGCAATGACTTCTTCATTACACGTTTCAGACATTTAATAATAATAATAATAATAATAACAATAATCCACCTGTGGCTCTGCTGTTGTAGACTGTAGGTGAGAGCTTGGAGCTCCACCATCGAGTCTTCATGTTGGAGGCAGTGGGACGGGGAGATTCTGGAGGAGACGATAATGATGATGCAGATCAAAAACAGGAATATAAACCAGTTATGTTTTGGCAATAGCAATTGTCAGACTCGTACACAGCTGGTATGAAGTAACAGTTGACTGGAGTGGATTCAAACTGGAATGTGATTACATTAAAAGTGAAGACAAAGCAAACAAACCAACTGTATATAACTCATGTTTGGATAAATAGAGTTGTCTCAATCTCTACTTGGAGGAACCAGATGTTTGGACACTTTTTGGGCTAGACTACAGTATTCTGAAGGCTTCTTTATTTATTCATAACGATGATTTATGATCATATCCCTGCAGTGGAGGGTACCTGTGTCCACCCTTGAACTAAGCCCCCCCCCCCACACATCGTCTCTAAATCGGTCTCATAGGGTGACGTCAGTACTTTCACTCACCGGGCCACGTGAGCGAAGTCACAGCCTTGCTTGTCAACACAGACATAGAAGCTTCTGCCTTTATTTGGTCCGTCTTTAACGCCCGTTTTTAACATACACACGCTGCCTGTATGGGGACATAGAGGACGAGTTACACACAATATTAACCTTTATATTCTGTAACAAACAGTTAGCTAACTTTACCTTTCAGAGACTTACCGTGGACGTCACATAACACCTTCTCCATTGTCCTAACGTTAACTCATTCAGTTCACGTTCAGTTGGCTGAACATGAAAGTTAGCCGTTTCGTATCGACCAATCGCAGCAGTCCTAAAAACACATCCGGTAAGCAAATGTCAGTTTAAAAGTTGATGTACTTATGAGTTAATACAAATCACTTATGTTTGTAATAAAGTAAAGATACAACAACGTATGTATAATATAACATAGACCATATAAGAAATGTAGGATAAAAATGAAAACTCAACGGTACACCACATTTTATTCTCGCCATGACCTTTATTGTGAAATATATTTGCGCAGCGACGTTAAACCGGATGTAATTCGAAGCTAGTTTTTCCCCAAAAGGTAGTTTTGACACGAATGTAATTTTTTATATTTCTAACGCGTGTGGTTGTGACATAGTTTAACCATTATGGTCGCTTAAACAAAAAAACGTGATGGCCTCCTCAGGCTGCTCTTCATCCCAGCTGACCATCAACACAAAACAGTTGTATGCATGTGTTCATATTTTATTTGGATTGTTTGATGAATTAAGATATTTTTTTATCAAAATCCCTTCAGCACAAAAGTACAAAAATAAGCAAAAATAAATCCTCATCGACAAAATGTTGCTGAACCCTTAAAATTAAAAGTCTTCATTTAGAAAATGAAGTACACTTAAGAAACTAGGAAAACCCATAATTACAAAAGTATTGTTAATAAGAATATTCTTTGTACAAAATAAGCAAAACTTTAATGAAAAAGGAGATTTCGTTAACAAAATCAAGTGAAAGGCTCATGACTGAAGCAAAATCCTTTATTATCATTGTTTTAAATTCCTTGATTACAAATTTAAGTCAATTTACAAAGTACAGAAATGTGTTGAATTCTTATGACATAATCAAAATCCATAACTATATAAAACAAATGGTAAATTATTGATTGCAACATTAATTATATTCATGAAGTACATACATAAGCAAAATTCTGATGAAATAAGTAAGATCCTCAATTAATAATGAGGCAAAATGCTTTTTTCTTAAGCAAAATTCTTAATTATAGCATTCTTGTGAAATATACAAAATCCTTAATTATGACAAAACAAGCAAAATCAACAGTTACAATGTTCTTATGATGTAAGCAAAGTCATTCATTATAGAAAATAAGCAAAATCCTTGATTACAAAATGAAGCAAAATCATGAAGTAAAATGAGCAAAATAGTAAAAATAAATGTTTTTAGGGGCTGATCACAGCGGGATGCACTTTTGTTCTGATTTGTATTATTCTGATGATCTTTGAGCTAAATGTTGCTCACTACAATAAAGAGTCGTGTGAAGCACAAGGAGGCTAAAGTGAAGTCATGAAGCTCATTCTATGTTTTAAAGGACAAACAGCAACAGATTGTGAACATTGAGTGTCGTTCTACAGAATGTAGAAGATAGAAGTCAGTGTTTCATGTTTGTTCTAATATCTCACACTAACATTGTTCCTGATCGTCTCTGCTTTCTGCTTGGACTCTGGTAAACCTGCTCTCAAGTCTACTTTCAATGAAGCTTTATGTCCGTGAGGTGCTTTTAAAGATTCACGTCTTCAGCAGGAACCAATGGGCTTGGAGCTGAGAGCCACAGACAGGAAGTCAGAAGGTGTGGAGAGACCGACACATTGTTGAGAGGAAGACAGACGGGCTGTAATAACGTGAGATCATATTCAGCCTGATGGTTGAAGGGAACATGCGTATCAAAGGGAGCTGGTGGTGGTTGTGTGGTAGAAACCATCTGGATGTGAGATGAGCTCCTTGGAGGAGCTACTCTGCTCCCTGAGCTCCTTCTTCTTCTTCTTCTTCTTCTTCGTCTTCTTCTTCTTCTTCTTCTTCTTCTTCTTCTTCTTCTTCTTCAGCTGCAGGAACACCCATCTTATATCGAACCAGCTCAGTGTTCTTCTGTCTGCACGGCATCTGCCCCCTGTTGGCCTGCAGAGACATGACAGCACAGTCCTGTCTTCAGTTGACTGAACACAGAGCGAGAGCTTCATCTCAGTGGCTGGTCTAAACAGCAGACGTGTGTCCGTACCTTACAGTAGACGTAAAGGCCAACGTTCAGCAACAGCAGAGCCAGCGGCAGGACGATGGCTCTGATGATCAGAGGTCTTGGATCTGAACAAACACATGGACAGTCATCACATCACACGACATCATGAGTCCAACAGCTGCCACTGACCCTGAAACCTACAATCACTGACACACATCAACACGTTAACCACCGTCTCAGCGTTTGGTGTCCAGGATGAGCCTGGTTCTCTGAGTGAGGTATCGGAGCACACCGCCCTGCTTGCTTCTGATTGGTGGAGGAACTACACTTGAAGATGGAGAGTTGGGGGCTAAGGGGTGTTATGACTGATGTGGTGGCAGTGGAGCTCTGTGATTGGTCACGTCAGAAGCTGCTTCAGTTCTCAGAGAACCAGAGTCATCCTGGTAACCAAACCTGCATGAACACAGTCAGCTTACCTAAGACGGTGATGGAGAGCAGACGGCTCTCAGAGGAGAAGCTATGATTAAAAACATGGAGGTGATAAACACAGCTGTAGCTTCCTTGGTGGGCGGGCTCTGCAGCAGGAAACAGGAAGTGGGCAGAGTGATTGACAGCTGGCTGGGTGTAGTTGTGTGCTGAGTTGGAGGAGGTGAAGGTGAGCTGGAAGGAGCCTCCTGGGTACTGTGGCTGGATGGAGCAGCTGATGGTGAAGGTGGAGCGCCTGAGCACCGGAGCCCCCTGCTGCTGGGCCTCGGAGACCCCGTACATTGAGGAGGACACGGTGATGATTGGCTGAAGCAGCAGGTCTGTAAACACAGAGAGATGATGACAGTTCATGTTTACCCTCCATTGAAGGAGATGAACCGTGAATAAGGACGTGATGTCAGAGGTCAGACAGACAGACAGACAGACAGACAGACAGACAGACAGACAGACAGACAGGTGTGTCCTCCAGGGGGAGCTCAGCAGTCTATGGAGGGTTTGAAGCCTCCAGAAACGAGCCCACCTCTACACTTCAGGATGTCGTTGTCCTGGTTAACTTTACAGTTCAGTCCAATAGAAACCCACTGACTGTCACTGTGACAGAGGAAGGAACATACTGGAAGCACTGCTGTCAGAGATGATGTCAGAGATGATGTCACCGATGGGCTTACCTGAGCAGGTGAGATTCAGTAAGAAGTGGGAGTAATCGAATGTTGCACACTCCTTCAGAGCATATCCAAACTGAACACAGTCAGAGTAGATCCCCCACAGAGATGTGTCTGAGGACTTCTCTCTCTGTCCCACATAAACAGCAGAGCCACAGTCCAGCTCTCTACAGGCAACATCTGCTGTCTTCAGGGTCCAGTCATAGTCATGTACTGGTGTCCAGTCTCCTTCATGTTTCACCTCCAGTGTTCCTGCACAGCGACTGGCTCCTCCCACCAACCTGACAGGTACTGAACAGAAACAAGAGAGTCGTCAGTAAAGAACAAAGTGAGTTTCAGTAGAACAGAGATGAACCAGATCAAAGCTGCAGCTCCTCTTCTACCTGAGCAGGTGAGTCCAACAGCTTTGCCAGGTGAGCAGGTGCTTCTATCTGAGCCTGAGCTTCTACAGTCCAGGAGAGCAGACTCACGGCCTCCACACTGGAACTCTTTGGTCCACATTGGAGCCTCCACTTCTCCATAGAGCGCCCCCTGGAGGACTGAAGGAACCCCACAGCCAAGCTCCCTACAGACCACCTCTGCATCCTGCTGGTCAAAGTCATCTTCACACACCGAGGACCACCACTGGTTAGTCTGGTTAGACTGGTTAGACTGGTTAGTCTGGTTAGACTGGTTAGTCTGGTTAGACTTCACTTCCAGTCTGCCTGAGCACAGACTCGTCCCATTCACCAGCCTGACAGAGTCTGAGAGATGATAGAAGATGAAAGAGAGAGATGAAAGACACCAGACAGTGTGGCTTCTACTGCCTGAAGAAGTCGCAATGTACAGCTACACACGCCGATGTTACCGGTAGTATCGTTGAGGTTTGATTGATATATCGCGTTTCTCTTTTCTGCATTTTAGATTCATACTCTTGGATTGAATCTTGTATTTGTGATGGACAGTCCACAAATCATTGTTCACAAATCAACCGTCATTTCTGTACTGGACAGATACATCTTTGCCTGAGAAGCCTTTGGAAATGATGGGAGCTAACGCCGGCTTACGCCTCATAGGTGGTCACGCCCCGCGAGACTTAACAATGGTGGAGGAGAGAGAAGAGGAGCAAGATGGCGGCCATCTTGATTCCGTCATGCAATACAACACAATGGCAGCGAGGCCACGAATATATAACGGAGCAATGAGGCACACGCTAGAGGCCGCGCTCACACACCACGTGCACCTGAGATGAGCACAACAGCACAGCCTGGATGTGTGAATGAGTGTGTACGTGTGTGTAAGAAGCTGCACGTTCATGCTGACGTACTTGTAGAGCAGCTAGAAGCTCTGACACGTCAAAGAATACGCCCAACAGGTCAAACTGAATCTGATTGGTTGAAGACTATGACAATCAACAACATCGTCCCCGTTCACTTAAACTGCAGCACCTGTAGGTCTGAAGGCCTCAGGCCTCTCTTCTTACCTGGAGACAACAGGGACGAACTCTGATTGGATAAAAGCTCCACTTAAAACAAGCTGTGCTGGAAGCAGAGCAACTGAGGAAGACAGTAGCTGTGCAATGAGATCATCTATAATACATGCAGTGTATTCATGAAAAATAATGAAATGATAAAATAATATCACTTTGTGATTGTGTCTCGGCCAGCACAGAAGGCTTTGCTGGCCCTGACGGCCCACCACTGAGGGAGCAACAGCATCAGTGAAGGAAACACGTTTAAGACACAACTGCTGTCAAGTAGGCTTCAACGCTGTGAACTCTCCTCACATGCAGGCAGAAGACAAACATCAGGACAAAGACATCGTGCAGCTTGACATCTATGAGGAGCAACATGAGAACATCAGAAGAGCTTTACTGAGAGATGAACAGGATCAGAGTTCCACCTGGACAGCTTTGCTGCTGAGAAAGAGATTCTCTCTCTGCACATCTACATTGAGATCAAATGAAGGGAAACACCTGCATGAATGAAGAGCTATGGGACGTACTGATGGACACAAGTATCCACACCTCAGAAGATGTGCCTTGAACTAGAAGAAGAAACATGTCTCCACTTCAGCAGCACCAGGTGCTGAGCCAGTAGAGTTAAACACGCAAACAAGTCACGTTTGAAAGCAGAGAATGTGGAATCTAACGGTACGAATAAGGAAGAGACAGGTGAGGCTCATGGAGGGAGAGAGCACCTGTGATAGAGAGAGGGTTTCATTTTAGTGAGGGAGGGACTGGACCAAAACATGTTAGACTGGCACATAGATGATGTCACTGATGGGCTTACCTGAGCAGGTGAGATTCACGATGGAGAGAGATACACCTGATGTTAAACAATCTCTCAGAGCAGATCCAGAGTCCAAACACTCAGAGTTGATCCACCAAAGAGAACTCGAGGGCTCCTCTCTATGTATCGGTCTGATAGAAACAAGAGAGCCACAGTCCAGCTCTCTACAGACATCAACTGCTTCCTTCATGCTCCAGTAAGAGCCATCTGCTGGTCTCCAGTCTCCTTCACGTTTCATCTCCAGTGTTCCTGCACAGCGACTGGCTCCTCCCACCAACCTGACAGGTGCTGAACAGAAACAAGAGAGTCGTCAGTGAAGAACAAAGTGAGTTTCAGTAGAACAGAGATGAACCAGATCAAAGCTGCAGCTCCTCTTCTACCTGAGCAGGTGAGTCCAACAGCTTTGCCAGGTGAGCAGGTGTTTCTATCTGAGCCTGAGCTTCTACAGTCCAGGAGAGCAGACTCACGGCCTCCACACTGGAACTCTTTGGTCCACATTGGAGCCTCCACTTCTCCATAGAGCGCCCCCTGGAGGACTAAAGGAACCCCACAGCCAAGCTCCCTACAGACCACCTCTGCATCCTGCTGGTCAAAGTCATCTTCACACACCGAGGACCACCACTGGTTAGACTGGTTAGACTGGTTAGTCTGGTTAGACTGGTTAGACTGGTTAGACTGGTTAGTCTGGTTAGTCTGGTCAGACTTCACCTCCAGTCTGCCTGAGCACAGACTCGTCCCATTCACCAGCCTGACAGAGTCTGAGAGATGATAGAAGATGAAAGAGAGAGATGAAAGACACCAGACACTAAGTAACATTCTGTCTTATTTCTCTTTGAAGATCTGTGACCCAGAACATAAACGTGTTGATAAAATGATCCCTAACATCTCAGAGAGATGGAGCTGGACTCTCTCCTTCAGGAGTGTCCAGGCTGAAGGCCGGTGTGGAGGTACTGACGAGCCCCCGGCTGAGCTGAGCTGCTCTACGTTGTGTCCAGTAGGTCATTGGTGGCTGTTATGGTGGAAACCAGTGAATGAGAAAGCTGTGGAGCTGCAGGAGGAGTCCTTTCAGGCTGCTGGTCGGCCCAGAGGACTCCTGGAGCAGCAACATGGAGGTTTCATAGAGAAAGATATCTTGGTGCATTCAGCACCTGGTTTACTGAGGCAGCAGCTCACCAGACAAGTCTGCTGCCATTCTAGCTGCTGTGTGTGTGTGTGTGTGTGTGTGTGTGTGTGTGTGTGTGTGTGTGTGTGTGTGTGTGTGTGTGTGTGTGTGTGTGTGTGTGTGTGTGTGTGTGTGTGTGTGTGTGTCCACCTGATACATTACTGTCATAGATGATGTCACTGATGATGTCATTGATAGGCTTACCTGAGCAGGTGAGATACATTAAGAGGTTGGAGTCACGTGATGTTACACAATCCTTCAGAGCAGATCCAGACAGAAGACAGTGAGGGTTGATCCTCCACACAGATATCTGTGAGGACTCCATTACCTGTCCTCCATAAACAGCAGAGCCACAGTCCAGCTCTCTACAGACAACATCTGCTGCTTCCTTCAGGGTCCAGTAAGAGCCATCTGCTGGTCTCCAGTCTCCTTCATGTTTCACCTCCAGTGCTCCTGCACAGCGACTGTCTTCTCTCACCAACCTGACAGCTTATGAACAGAAACAAGAGAGTCGTCAGTAAACAAATTAAATTCATACAACATGAAAGTTGGCTGCTGGTTCTGCTTCACTGGTTCTTTGTTTCTCTTTTCTTTCTCTATTCACCTGTTGATGTGTGATTTCCTTCAGCCTGGAGTCCTGGAGAAATAGACACATATTCGTTATTTTAAGTAAATATCATAGAAATCCACAAATACATTTTTTTGAACGTATTTGATATTTTCATCAAAACCTTATTGTGATGTTGTTACATTTATATTCAGTTAAACTTTCAAAACAAGACGTGTTTTTAGACGTCTCTTTTCTTTTCAGCCAATCACAGAAGAGTAGATTAACGGGTCATATTTGTTCCCCACCAGTGTCTGGAACACGATGCTGCTGCTGCTGATAATAACAACATGTTATATTGATTATTACCAGGCAGCACAGAGGGTTTAACAGGGTTCAGCCAATCAGAGGCAGCGGGTCATGAATCATGATGGTCTCTCTTGTTTTTGACCTCAGTGATGAATACGTTGTGCTTCCTGTGAGTTCTTCACAATAAAAGCCCCCATAGTGATTGTCCTGTTGAGGTGTTTTAATGTGAAGCAGCAGTAAATGCTGAGTCAGCATCAGCAGCAGCTTAATGCTGCTCTGGTGCGTCTGTAGGAGAGTGAACAGGAAACAGTGAGGCTGCTATCAGACGTCAAACAGCCTCACTGATCACATGCTGCATCGTTTCCTGTCTGTCAGTCATGAGTCTGAATCTATGGAGGACTCCACCTCCACCACTATCAGCACTGCACACAGAGATCATGATGGATATACATTGATCACAGAAATATGACTTGATACAAATAGAATCACTGTTTGATGAACATGTTGGGGATTTTAACTTGAATGTTCACGATTTTACAAAGTTCAGGAAACATCGTCACGTTTTATGAACTGTTTTATTTTAACATGGCGGCTGGTAGAGTTCATGCACTCAATCATGAATCACTTTAAGTCATTGTTTTATAAACTCTTTTTATTTCATCGCAACAACCTGGAGTGAGGACTTGACCTCACTCCAACCTGACCTTCACTGTTTAGTGGAATTACAACAAAATATGTGAGTGCGTGTGTGAGCATGACATTTAGCAGATGTGTGTAGGTGATTTAGCAGATGTGTGTGTGTGTGTGTGCAGGTCATTTAGCAGATGTGTGTGTGTGTGCAGGTCATTTAGCAGATGTGTGTGCAGGTCATTTAGCAGATGTGTGTGTGTGTGTGTGTGCAGGTCATTTAGCAGATGTGTGTGTGTGTGCAGGTCATTTAGCAGATGTGTGTGTGTGTAGGTCATTTAGCAGATGTGTGTGTTCAGGTCATTTAGCAGATGTGTGTGTGTGTGTGTGCAGGTCATTTAGCAGATGTGTGTGTGTGTGTAGGTCATTTAGCAGATGTGTGTGTGTGTGTGTGCAGGTCATTTAGCAGATGTGTGTGTGTGTGTAGGTCATTTAGCAGATGTGTGTGTGTGTGTGTGTAGGTCATTTAGCAGATGTGTGTGTGTGTGCAGGTCATTTAGCAGATGTGTGTGTAGGTCATTTAGCAGATGTGTGTGTGTGTGCAGGTCATTTAGCAGATGTGTGTGTGTGTGCAGGTCATTTAGCAGATGTGTGTGTGTGTGTGTGTAGGTCATTTAGCAGATGTGTGTGTTCAGGTCATTTAGCAGATGTGTGTGTGTGTGTGTGCAGGTCATTTAGCAGATGTGTGTGTGTGTGTAGGTCATTTAGCAGATGTGTGTGTGTGTGTGTAGGTCATTTAGCAGATGTGTGTGTGTGTGTGTAGGTCATTTAGCAGATGTGTGTGTGTGTGTGTGTGCAGGTCATTTCGCAGATGTGTGTGTGCAGGTCATTTAGCAGATGTGTGTGTGTGTAGGTCATTTAGCAGATGTGTGTGTGTGTGTGTGTGCAGGTCATTTCGCAGATGTGTGTGTGCAGGTCATTTAGCAAATGTGTGTGCAAGTCATTTAGCAGATGTGTGTGTGTGTGCGTGTGCAGGTCATTTTGCAGATGTGTGTGTGTGTGTGTGCAGGTCATTTAGCAGATGTGTGTGTGTGCAGGTCATTTCGCAGATGTGTGTGTGTGTGTGCAGGTCATTTAGCAGATGTGTGTGTGCAGGTCATTTAGCAGACGCTTTTATCCAAATCGACTTTTGGGGTTAAGTGTTTTGCTCAAGGACACATCGACATGTGACTAGCAGAGCCGGGGTTTGAACCGCCGACCCTCTGATTGAAAGACGGCTCTGCTATCCACTTAGCCACAGTCGCCCCAGCATGTGTGTGTGTGTGTATGTGTGTGCGTGTGTGTGTGTGTTTGCGTGTGAGTGTGTGTGTGCATGAGCGTGTGTTCGTGTGTGTAGGTGTGTGTGTGTTTGAGTGTGTGTAAGAGAGAGAGTGAGTGAGTGCACGCGTGAGTGTGTGTGTGTGTGTGTGTGAGTGTGTGTTTGAGTATGTGTGTCTGTGTGTGTTTGAGTGTGTATATGCGTGTGTGTGTATGTGTGAGAGAGTGAGTGAGTGCACGCGTGAGTATGTGTGTGTGTGTGTGTGAGAGTGTGTGTGTGAGCGTGTGTGTGTGAGTGCGTAGGTGTGTGTGTTTGAGTGTGTGTTTAAGTGTGCATGTGTGTGTGTGTATATATTGAGTGAGTGCACTTGTAAGTGTGTGTTTGAGTGTGTGTGTGCGTGCGTGCGTGTGTGTGTTTGAGTTGAACCGTTGAACCGGAAGGTCAACGGTTCGATCCCCGACTGAGCCGTGTCACGTATTGAAGTGTACCTGAGCAATACACTGAACAGTTGGCAGCCCACTGCTCCCTATATACAGGGACGGGTCAAATGCAGAGAAGAAATTCCCCCTTAAAGGGATAGAGACAGTATCAACTCTATTCAACAGTACTGTAATAAAACACATCTTCTCTAAATCAGAGTCCTACCTGAGCTCCACGACAACAGCAGCAGCATCAACAGGTGATCCATGACGTCCAGGTAGACCGTCTCTGTCCGTCTCTGTCCGTCTGTGTGCTGTCCTCGGTGTATGTCTGCGTACAGGAAGAGGTGGAGCTTCACTGATGGTTTATCTGTCTTTAGTTTTTCAGAGAAGAGTCTCTGTCACATGATCAGCTTCTTCTGTCCACCATGTTTCCAGTGTGACCAGTGGATCAGACACTTGTGTGTGTGTGTCTCTGGTGTCTTGTTCTCACTTTGGTCTGACTCAAATCTGTTGAGTTATTGTCCTGTACAGCATGTGAGCTCATGGAAGTAGTACAGAACCATAGAACTATAGATCTATAGAGCTAGAGAAACAGAGACATAGGAAAAAGTTACATTCTCTTTGCTGTCATTTTGAGTCTCTTTGTAGTCGTTTTAAGTGTCTTTGTGGTTGTTTTACGTCTCGTTGTGATTGTTTTAAAGCTTTGTGGTTGTTTGGAGTCTCTCTGTAGTTGCATTATGTCTCTTTGTAGTCATTTTGTTACAATTTGTTGTAGTTTGGAGTCTCTTTATAGTCAGTTTGTGTCTCTTTGGGTTTGTTTTTGAACTTTTATGGTTGTTTTGAGTCTCTTTCTCTCCATTTAAGATGATATTTACACTCTGTGAACTTTATCAAACCTTTTTTTCTGCGTTTCTGTGAAACTGATAATCATCAATTTCACAAGAAGCTGCGGGCTGATTGCAGATCGTTTCCATGACCACCAGCAGGCTGAGATGTTCCGATCAGGTTAACGTGGTCAGCGTCTTCTTATTATTTCCGGTACATGTTTCAACATCAGCAGAGTCATTCAGAGGAGACATTACAGCTGCATGCGTCTATAATAATGTGAATACTTGTGTTTTTAAAGTGATCAATCATTGAGTCTATGGAACACGAGTGGTGTTTAGTGCAGCACACATTGTTGAGATTGAGTCCAAGGAGACATCTTCAAATGTCTTGGTTTGTCCGACCGAGAGTCCAGAAGCCAAAGATATTCAGTGGAGTCAAACTTACACACCTGCCGTTCACTTCTCAGAGGTAAAACACAAGAAAGTCTTGTTGGAGTCCTGATCCAGAACCAGTTCTATCAGAACCAATGCTCTACAGTCCAGCTCCTTTCTTCCCTGCTCTTCAAGAGAAGTCCTTTGCGTGCGACCATTCCAAACTTCCACCAGTTTTCTGTACATTTAGAAGCTGCCACAGAGCATCTGAATCACAATCCACCTCCATCGTTGTGTCATGAATCAAAGAACAGCAGTGAAAGTGTCCTGATGATAATTAACCAGACAACAGAGGAGAGTGTGTGCGTCCTCACTCACTTTACATCGAACACAGAGAGGTGATCAAACTATTATTGCAGCTGTTTTGGAATATTAACGTAAACGATGGATCACTTTGAGGATCTGGTTCAGGTCTACTTTCTGACCCCAAAGTCCAAACTAAACCTGTAGAAGCAGTGTTCACTTCTGATCCACAAATATGAAACAATCTGCAGCTCTGCTCCAACTCTCAGTTCACTAAGACTTCTCTGTTTGACACTGAAAATATGAATTATATTAAGTTACATTTGAGACTTTTTATTCATATCTTGCGCTGCACTGTAGCTGTGTGATTTACCTTTCAGCCTAACTTTACTTTTTATTCTGCACATGCATCAAATAAGTCAAACAAAACAAAAATCACAAATAAAATGAACAGTAAATACAACAAATTGTCAATAAATAAATACTCATAAACATAAATAAATATTTTATTTTCTAAAAGGAGTTAGAAGAAGTATACACTTATATGGTCCTGCCTCTTCATAACTCAAACAGTCATTGAATAAGGTATAGATATCATCATCAACTTATCACAGCATAATCATGTAGCACCCCCTGCTGGAAGAAGCCTTGCAACACATGGTACACCCTAACTATGGACTGACGTCATTGGGCAGTGCTTCAAATACTGTACTGTAGGTTAAACTTGTCAACACCCTGAACATGAAACCAAAACCAAACTCCATTGAAAAATGTGCATATTTTAGACATCCTTGCTGTTTGGAAACGCTGACAATCAACTACTAATGATGACTTTACACACCTGCCTGCTGAATCTGATTTCAGACGAATTTGCTATAACACTATTAATTTATTCGACATCTTGTATTAAGCCGGAGGACTTGTGTATCCTTCTTGCGAAGCAAGAGAGGTTTAAATAGGACATTTTTACATGAAGTCTGGCATGAAGTTTATTTCAGCTGAATATACCATAATACTAGATTAATTTGGATGGAAAGTTAGTAATTATACAAAATACTCTTGATGAATCAATGTGTAGAAATATATTAACATTTCAACTTTCTCGAAAATTTTGAGATGCTTTAAATTTTAGACTTGATTTATTTATAATGTGGACTCAACGGTACACCAGTTTTTATTCTCTCCATGACTTTTATTGTGAAATATGTCTGCGCACCGCCTTCAAACCGGATGTAATTCGAAGCTAGCTTTTCCCAAAAGGTAATTCGACCCCAGTGTCATTTTTAATATTTCCAAACGCGTGTGTTTGATACATAGTTTAACTATTCTGGTAGTCTATATGAAACAAACAACATACAAAACAAATACCGTACAGACGTTTTTAAAGAAAAAAGACGGTTCAACTACATTACCCACAATGCAACAACTGATTCGTTGCCGGTTGTTTTGGGTTACTCTCGCGGGCTTTGCTTTGATATGGCGGCAGTCTTCGAAACTTATGTCAGTTATGTTTCTATAACGCACGTTCCCTCTCCAGTTACACCGCTTTTCACCGATGTTACAGGTAAATAACAAGTTTTTGACACTTTTATAAATGTCGCTAATGTATTTTACCTCGTCACTACAGTGTAACACCGGTTGAAAAAACTTTATTTGTATCTCAAGTAGTCCGCTAACAACAAGGCAAATAATATCACCAGAGAAGCCTTTTAAATGCATTAAAACATGAAATGAAACGTATGTGAGACATCATCACACTATGACGTAATTGATAAATACGTGTCGTGTATGTTGTCACTCTGTTAATGATTTTAAAACAGCTGTGATTTCGTTCTACGTTGCTTAACCGAACAAAAACAAGTCAATTTAAAACCGACGCTGCTGCTGCTGCTGTCTCGTGACATGCTAGTTAACTAGCTAATGCTATTCCAGCGTAAACCGGTTCTAATAATAATAATAATAATCTTGTCTTTAGTCCGTGTTTCTATTTAACATTGCTATCCCTGATTTAATTATCTTTGTGTGTTGAATTTGTCTTGTTAGTACTTGACAACGTAGTACCAGAGTCTCCTGAATGATGATTCTACTTATATTAATTCTCTCTTCTGTCATTGTTTCTGCACACTTTGTAAAGGGTCAATATTGCATAACTTATATTCTGTTTTTAGGTTTACTTTGTAACATCTGTCCTGATGAAAAATAGCCTCTTGGCGCATTTACAGCAATGTTTTAATTAATGTGCACTGTCCCTTATCAAATAAACCAATACAATAAATACTAACTTACATATAGTTTTCTGGGACCTGGCATCATCTTGAGCGTGTGTGTGGTACACGGTGTTTTATTCACGGTGTGATTAACCTGTAACCATAATCTGTCTCGTTTAAATCCTCCAGGATTAGCGAGTCCTGCTGCTTGAGACACAGCACGGTCACCATGTCATCTCCAGCCGGCCTCCGGTGCTCCCAGGCGGACTTCTTGGCACGGTGGATGCCAACAAGTAGCGCCAGATCCGGGGTGATCCTCAGTCCGGACCTGGCTGGCTCCATGCGGCACAACTCTGCCGTAAGGACCCCTTCACTGGAGACCCCAGACGAGTCCTTCGCCTCCGACTTCGCTCCTCTGCCGGCCTCGGCGGACAGCAGCTGCTGCCTCGGCGTGGATGGATGCTCCCGGTCACCTGGAGGAGAGAAGGCTGGTGCTGACAGGCCAGTGAATGGTCCGTCCTCTGTGGCTACGAGGACTTTAGATGGAGAGCTGGACAGTTTGGATGAAATGGAGAGCGCTTCACAGGATGTGCCCATAATGGTGAAGCTAGAACAGGTAAGGACATTATCATGTTATTATATTCACAGGTAGTATTGTTTCATTATTCTAGATGTTTAAGATTACTTTTTATTTTGATAGTCATTCATCTAGTTTCATTATTATTGTTGTTTAGTTTACTTAGTTTTTTGGTCGTGTGTATATATATATATATATATATATATATATATATATATATATATATGTATATATATATATATGTATATATATATATATATATATATATATATATATATGTATATATACATATATATGTATATATATATATATATATATATATATATATATATATATATATATATATATATATATATATATATATATATATGTATATGTATATGTATATATATATATATATATATATACATATATATATACATATACATATATATATATATATATATATATATATATATATATATATATATATATATATATATATATATATATATATATATATACATATACAAAAGATAGATATAAAAAAGATAGGCCCACCCCAGTGCATGCTGGTCCTGCCCACTATATATATATATATATATATATATATATATATATATATATATATATATATATATATATATATATATATATATATATATATATATATATATATATATATATATATATATATATATATATATATATATATATATATATATATATATATATATATATATATATATATATATATATATATATATATATATATATATAGTGGGCAGGTACAGGACCAGCATGCACTGGGGTGGGCCTATCTTTTTTTTTTTACCAGAGCAGGAGAGGCAGCCATTGGGTTTTCTCTCCTTTTGTTTGCTTGTTTTTAACTCTCTTTGCTGCGTAAACCACAAACTCATCATCAGTGGCTCTTTTGATTTATGTTTGGTTTTGATTTTTTTGGAACAAATGGCCACTTCAGATATTATTTCTGCCAAGGCTGGGACAAATACTAATTGCCTGTCACCGTAATAATGTCGTGAGTTTTGTTTAATTTGAGAAATAGACAGCTTTTCCCACTACCATGCTGATTTTCCACACGTTAACATATATTGTGATCTATTCTGTTGATACTGGGAGAAGGTCTTAGTAACAGTGCACATACAGAAGCTGAATGAACTCCTCATTTTGATGTTTTAACAACTCATCTTATGAAACCAAAAGTAAATAGTTTTACACAACATATTCACCACTGAATGTGTGAACCTCTGGCACTTTGTGTGGGCTTCAGTGCTGATTATCTCCTTGCGTCCTGTTTACTTAATACCCCCGACTCAATCTCTCACAAACTCTTTGCCTCTCGCTGCTATTATTAGTATTTTGCCTCTGAGGCTATTGATGTCGGCAAAGACTCAAATAGTGTCAGAAGTGTGTGCATGCAAGTCAGTATGTCAACAAACACATTGGCATGTTGGAAACCACCGAGGTGGGATGAGTGGGAGGTCACAGGTTCAGTACACACTGTGACCGGTGAGTTAATGTAAAGCCAGTTGAAATGTGTTCAATCCACCTGAAACACCCCGTGGATAGGACTGTTAGCTACATGGCTAATTGAGATATATTATTGTGTGTTGGTGCAGTTGAGGAAATGGCAGCAGCACATGCAGGAGCAGCTCAAAGCCCATCAGCTGGAGGAGCTGCTTCACCTCCAGGAGGAGCAGCAGAGGCTGCTGGGAATGATGAATGGATCCCAGCACTGCACACAAGGTTAGAGAGAGAAATGACCAGAATAACTGCAAACGTGACAATAATTAGTTTCTCTTTAAGATATAAAGATGTAGGTTGGAGAGTGTGTTTCTATCCACTTAGTTGTTGCTTCTTTATGTGTTTATATTGTCCTGTCATTTATCTTCAGAGACTTCAGTGCTGTCGGGATCCAGAGAGACCCCATACAGCCCCCCCGTACACCGCCGTGGAGTCCCACTGAGCTCCACCTGTGGCCTCCGACCGGAACGAGAGCCCTCACCTGCACGGAGTCAGGAGCGGCTACCACGAGGTCAAGATTGTGAGGAGGTGGACGATGAGGAAGAGGAAAACGTTTTATTTAAACCTCACGGTGACAACAGCATTTGTGCAGTTTTTCTACTTGGAGTACAGCAGTCAGCTGTCGAGATGAAATTACAACAGCGTTTGTTTCCTCCAGGCACGTGGAGCTCCAGAGGAGAAGATCAGGAACAGAGTGTCGATGTTAGTCATCTTCACGAGCACGATGACGCGTTAATACCGAGTAACGGTGTGTCTTTGACTGAAGACGGCAGCAGAGAAGAAGAAGAAGTCTTCCATGACAGGTTAGTACTATCCTCAGGAAGAGAAACGTGCCAGTGTGGCTCTGGATCGTGTATTTGTTGACAAGCTTGTGTGTGTCTCCTCCCTCAGACCTGTAAAGCCGGGTATCGGGGGTCAGAAGAAGACCTTTGAGGAGTTGTTGGAGGAGCAGCTGAGGGTGGAGGAGCAGAGGATGAAGTCTGCCCAGCAACAGCAGGTCAGAGAATAAAACAAAGGTCTCCTTAGGATCAGGAACAATAAGTAAATCATCAGGCCGTAGATGATTGAAAATGTAATGATGAGCCATACATTTGTTTTAGTCCAGACTGACTTATGCTATGCTACGATGCTACATCTTATGCTATGTTCCATTGAAAACACACAATACCAAGTGCCAAATTCACACTACAATCATTGTGTCTCCTCACGTTTAACAGAGCCGAGCTGGAGCTGAAGCTGTGCAGGTCGCCCCCAAGAGGGCCTTTCTGAAGCGGGGCGAGGGCCTCTCGAGATTCACCATCAATCGCAAAGCCTCGTTACCGAAAATGGGGGCGAAGAAGGAGCCCAAACCAAAACTCCAGACCAGAGCGATCTCCCGCAGCAACTCTGAGCCGGCGGTCATCCAGAGAGTCCAGCGGCTTCCCGTCCAGCGTAAAACCGCCACGCTCAACAAGGAAAACCGGCCCAGAGGTCTCTGCTCGCCGCCTCAGGACGTCAGAGCTGAGAGCAAAGCAGCACGGACGAAGGTTTTGGGGAGTCATCAGAGACAGAACACGGAAGGACCAGAGTCCGTTCAAAGTGACCCAGAGGGAAGACATCCGCTGAGGAAGCTAAAGGAGCAGAACAACAGGAATGTGGGTCTGTCGGCTCAGGTCTCCAGCAGCACCGGGCCGAACCCTGTCACCAAACAGGTGGGCGTGTTGAGAGGGCCGGAGGAGAAGGCCGCGATCGACCGCTCTGGTTCAAGAGTGGAAGGAGGAACCGGCGTTCCACAGGAGTCCTTTGAGGTGTCGTTCCAGGAGAAGCTCCAGCGGTGGGACTGTGACCGGCAGCTGGAGAACATGGAGCTCGGAGAGTTTGAGCTGCTGGAGCAAGCGGCCGATGAGTTGTCCTTCTCCTCCAACTCCTCCTTCGTCATGAAGGTGATTATTTGGGAGTTCAGTTGATCTTCCGCTCACTCCAAATGTATCCTGAGGCTTCATGTGACCCTTTTTATCGGATTGAATTTACATTTTCAAGTATTCAAATGCTCTTTTTAAAAGTGGCCATAATCAATATTTTGACGATGACTACTTGTATGTGAACAGGTTTTACTCCTTGATGTGCGTTCTGGTTTTTGTGCCCTCGCAGTATAGTTTATAGTTTCTATTGTTTCTGAAGCTCTCAAACACTCTGGTGTCAGTGCGGTTTGCAGCTGGTGTCTGCTGCCCCCTAGTGGCCAAACATTGTCGTTTTGTTGCACGTTGTTCCAGTCCTTATTTCCTTATTTCCTGTCGTCCCTCTACTGTTGGTTGTCCAACATCGGCATAAAATAGTTAATACAGCAGCTAGCTGCTTGGTTGGATGACTGCTAACTAAAGTTAATGGTGCAACTATATTCTTTGTTGCAATACGAGGATTAAGCGACAGATTTTAACAGTTAACAGTGTAAATAAAGCTGCAAGAGCAAATGTAGACACGTTTAAGATATTCTGATGGTGTGGGTTTCTATCCTAATATATCTGACTTGTTGACGTTGTGGTGTTGAAGGCTGCTCTGTGCTCTTGCAGGTTCTTCAGATGGACCAGCAGCACAGGGGGCTCCACCCGCGACGGCTCTCCTCCACCCCCATCAAGTCTCCACCCAGAGGTGCACGCCAGAGGTGCAGCAGCGACGGCAGTATCAGCTCCGTCAACTCCGAAGTGTTGGTGGTGAAGACGAGAGACGACGCAGTCCAGAACAAAGTGCGCATCGAGGATGAACGGGACGGGCACGAGGACTCCGCTGTTTCAACCTCTGAAGAGCAGGAAGTGGCGTTCAAACCGCCTTCGCTTCCCGGCACGTTTCGCTTTCCCGCTCAGTCCAACCCGCCGTACGACAAGCGGTCGTATCAGGACGAGGAGAGCGCCGGGGAGTCGACGTCGGAGGCGACGCGAATCGGCGATGTCGCGGAGAGCGACGCCGACGAGTCGACTCTGATCGAGGACGGAGGCGAGCGGCGCGGCGGAGTCGTGTTCGACGACGACGACACCTGGAACGACCTGGAGGACGACGCCGCGGTCGACGCCGCGGTCGCCTCGGCTGACGACGGTAGGGGAGTTAGTCCGGCCGGTGGGATCTTACCGACTCTGTCGAGGAAGGTGGTGGAGGTGGACGAGGAGGATCCTCCTCTTCCTCCCGCCTCTCAGCTCATGACCAGGTTGTTCCCCTCGCTGAAGCCAAAGGCCCAGAATGCACCTCTCCCTCCTCCTCCTCCTGCTGCTGCTTCTGAGTCCAAAAAGTCAGAGGAGACGACAGGTGAGACAAACACCTGCATCAGTATTTTTATTCTCACTATTTAGAGTCAGAATAATAGCTCTCGCCCTCCCTCTCTCCCTCCCTCCCTCCCTCCCTCCCTCCCTCCCTCCCTCCTCGTCTCCAGGCCAGCAGGTCCAGTCCAGACAGCTGAGGGAGCGACTGGTGGAACTGGAGATCGAGATCGAGAGATTTAAGAAGGAGAACGCTGCTCTCGCCAAACTCCGACAGGAGAACGAGAAAAACCAGGAACACCTCAGGTGATAAACCACCGTCATTTACCTCCTCAAACAGAGCGTTCTGCTGATGTCTTTACGTCTACTTTGGTGTCGTTTTTTGTAGGAAAGAGCGTTTGGAGTTTGAGCAGACGAGAGCGGAGGAGCTGGCCAAGTTCGAGGAGTACAAGAAGGAGGAGAACAGGAAGTTGCAGAAGGAGCGCAAACTGTTTGAGAAGCACGCGGCGGTCGCCAGATCTTTCCCCGACAAGAAGGAACGGGAGGAGATCCAGGTGAGTCCACACGCCGACGATTACCGGCCTCAAGATGGTTCCGTTTAAAGTTTAAAGAAACGATGCTGCGTCTGCTGAACGTGAAACTGGTCGCTAACAAGTTAGCCACATCTCTTCTTTCTATGGCCAGAAATATGAGTTGTTGCAGGTTTAAGATGGAGATTGGACAAATGAAATCAGTTAAAATTACAATTTCACACAAGCAGCAGTGCCGTTTGATGATAATCTCACTATTCACACCAAAATAAAGTTTATTTTATATGATTTCCTACCAGTTTTCTTTTGCATAAAACATAAAAGCGAGTGCTGCTGTTTGTAGAACCTTTGGTCACATAGGAAGCAGCTGAGCAGCTCGTGGTGGAAGACTGTGTGGAAGTGTCCTTTAATCCGTCTCTGTCCTCACCTGCCAGGTGTTGAAGCAGCAGCTGATCTCTCTGCAGGAGGAGCTGAGGCAGAAGGAGAGTCGCTGGTTCTCCTCACACAGCCGGCAGCGGCAGCAGATCGACTCCCTCAGCCAGGAGAACGCTTCTCTCCAGGACGAGGTATTAACACCTGGCATTAAAACTGCCACCTGTCTCTGGAAGATGAGGAACACTTTGAGGCCAGGTGTGAATGTGGAACACCAGAACACATCTGGAGGTGGTCGGCGTGGTCTTCTCTTCTCTTCCTGCGAGCTTACAGGGATAGCTGGATGTTTTAAAGTGGGATTGTGGGTAATTATCCATATAGCTTTGCTATGTTCAGAATATTTTCAGTGCTTTATCGTGGCATTAGACGGGAAAGACGCCGTCTATGCTCTCTTCAAATGCACCAGACTCCTTTGATAAAAACAGAGATTTGACCTCTCAGATCACTTGAGTCTCTGGTCTACAGCTGCCTCCATCTCTTCGTGTGTGTTGTTGTGAGACTTTGGTGTTCTTCTTTATTAAAGTCTTTTGAATATATTTTCTCTTTTTAATTGAAGATCCGTATGTTGGAGAAGCTCCGCCTCAGCGCCTGGAAGAAAAACACCGTCGACGCAAAGGACAAAGAAACGAGAGACGGCCCCAAAATATGTGAGAACGCGTCGTCTGTGACCAAAGGAGTGAAATTCGCTGTAAGCATGTTGATCCTCTTTGTTATCGGGTGATATTCAATGTGGTGTTAATGTAAGACTGTCTAGCCTACTGTGCTCAGAACTGAGTGGACTTAAATTGATTGTATTTTAAATAACTTGTCAAATAACGTGTTCCTCAGCTTAACATGGAAATCTCCGTGTTTTTTTCCCAGAGTCCTCTTGACTCCAGAGGAGGAGGAAGCAGCAGCATCAGTCCTCCACAGAGCAGCACTGCTGCAGCCACCAGGAGGAGCTCCAGGGAGATCAGTCAGTTCGCTGCAGGTACGTTCAACAGGAACACAAACGCACAACAATCACCAGCTGTTAGACACTAGAGTTCTGGCACACACGGGTTTTAGAGCTGCAGGGTTTTGCAGACCTCTAACCTCATCATGGTTTGTTTTGAGGATAAAATGATGGAAATATTCTGTGTTATGGAGTTTTCTTTGCCTTGGATTACATCCAGGAAGTGTTGTTGCTGTCGGGGTCTTTAATCCACCAGAGACACAACCAGACTCACGTTTGGTTGACTTTAAAGCAGCTATAACAAGTGGTCGATCAGACGGCTACTCTCTCTGCCTCTGTGGACGACGTCCAGTGTCTCTTGGGTTCTGGTGTAGTGAGCAGACGTCCACATAACGGACCTGAGATGAGACTTCCTCTTTACATTCAGATTAGCAACTTGAGACGCAACAACGGAGTCGAGCGACGACGTCTACGACCGGATTGTGTCACAAGTCGCCGGTTTAGAGCCAGTTAACTTAATGTTTTAAGCTCATAAAAAGCTAAGCCGTCGTTGGGTTCTTAAGTTCACGTTCCGCCTGCTTTGTTCTCCACACTGTTTACCTGCAGACAACTAACGCCTGCTCTGATGCGATTGGTCGATGCTACTCAGACTACAACCCTTGAATATATCTGATAGTGCCGACATTTAGTTTGACAAATCACAGCTGGTGAAAGCAGTGGAGAAAAGTAAAAGAAGTCAAAGTTATTTGACTTGAGCACTGCATACTCATTTTATTCTCCACAATTAGTTTATTTAACCGTTAAAGTAGTTGAGATTTTTTATTTGTTTTGTGTTGATTGTCAGCTGGGATGAAGAGCAGCCTGAGGAGGCCATCAGCGCCATGCTGCTTCTCCTCTTCTTCCTCGTTGCCCGTCAGGAGGACAGATGAGAAGTCAACACCCTCCAGCAAGATTCAGGACAAACCACCGAACCAGGAACTCCCTCTCGCCGACTCTCCGGTAAGAGACACGGAGTCAACAACTAACTATCAGAGGACAACCGGTTCAGAGACACTCCGTTAAATAACCTCCACTCGTGAAACGGTCGTCTGCTAATAACGTTGGTTGGAGTCGACCTGAACCGTCACCGTCTGATCGTTTGTTCTTCTGGTTGTTCTTCTGTAGAAAAGCGTTTCTCTGCCAAACGAACAAAAGGAGGACAAAGAGCCAGAGTCTGATCCGGAGGTTCTACCACATCCTGATGGGAAGGTGAGAAACACGTGAACACGAGACAACAGCAGTTAGTCCGTCTCTCAATACTTCAGGACTTTCCTGACTCTTGCTCTTAAACCCCAAACCCAACGTGTTCTTACTGAAGATATACCAGTAAGTTCGTTGTTATTACCCGCTGATGGAGATGTGATCTTTCCAGATGGAGACGGTTCTGGCAGGCGGCGATCGACTCATCGTCTTCAACAACGGAACCAAGAAGGAAGTTTCAGCAGACGGGCTGACGGTCAAAGTCACCTTCTTCAACGGAGACACCAAAGAGGTGACGGCCGACCAGAGAGTGGTGAGACGCTTCACTTACGTTTACGTTCAGACGACCGGAGTGGTGAGACGCTTCACTTACGTTTACGTTCAGACAACCGGAGTGGTGAGACGCTTCACTTACGTTTACGTTCAGATGACCGGAGTGGTGAGACGCTTCACTTACGTTTACGTTCAGATGACCGGAGTGGTGAGACGCTTCACTTACGTTTACGTTCAGACGACCAGAGTGGTGAGACGCTTCACTTACGGTTACGTTCAGACGACCAGAGAGCGGTGAGACGCTTCACTTACGTTTACGTTCAGACGACCGGAGAGCGGTGAAACGCTTCACTTACGTTTACGTTAAGATGACCGGAGTGGTGAGACGCTTCACTTACGTTTACGTTCAGACGACCAGAGTGGTGAGACGCTTCACTTACGTTTAGGTTCAGATGACCAGAGAGCGGCGACACGCTTCACTGATGTTTACATTGTTGTTTTCTTTGTGTACCTTGAGAGCTAACAACTGAAGCTGAATTCATCTTATTTAGTAACTCTTCGTCTCGTCTCAGATCTACTTCTACGCCGACGCCCAGACGACTCACATCACCTACCCAGACGGCATGGAGGTCCTGCACTTCCCCAACAACCAGACCGGTGAGACACGAGCAGTAACGGCGGAGCTAACTTCATCTACTTTATAGACAGCTGGGTAGTCATGCACTGTCATGAGTACCTCGAAACTGTGCAGTACTTTGGTTAATGTACTTGGTTAAACTTATGTTATTCAAGCAAATACAAAAGCAGGTAATGAAACCAGCTGAGCTCTGATTTACACTTGTACATTAATCTTCCGGTTATTTTTATTTCTCCAGAGAAACATTTCCCAGACGGCCGTAAAGAAATCATCTTCCCGGACCAGACGGTGAAGAGCTTGTTCCCCAGCGGGCGAGAGGAGAGCGTGCTGACGGACGGAACCGTCATACAAGTCAACCCGTAAGAAACGAGCTTCTGTTCTTCATGATTCTGGTTTTACAGGTTCAGACAAAGGACTGTTTTCTTTTTCATGCTCACTATGGTCAAGTTTCCACCGTTCCTTCAGGCAGATATGAGCAGTGGTGAACGTAACGAAGAACATGTGCTTAAGTAAAATGTTGAGGTACTTCTACTTTAGTTACTTTTAAAGATATAAGCTCGATTGGAGTATTTTTCTTCCTCAATGCCACGAGTTTTGTTTCCATTTCAATCACTTAACCGGGCGTGAACACTCGCTGCCTCTTTTCAGGGACGGCACCAAAGAGATCCTGTTCAACACGGGCCAGAAGGAGGTCCACACGGCCGAGTACAAGAGGAGGGAGTACCCGGACGGCACCGTGAAGACTGTCTACGCCGACGGCAGGCAGGAAACCCGATACCCCAACGGACGGATCCGGATCAAAGACAGAGACGGCAACGTGGTCCTGGACAACATGGCGTAGGGGGACGCGGACTACAGAGACAAATTGTCCTTCAGCGTGATGCCAAAAATGACCCACAGGAAATGAGTCGGAGGCCTTTTTAAATAGCATTTTAACTCTTATTTTGTATTTATTTAACTCTTATTTTGTATTTATTTACTGTTAACAGGAACTCCAGATGTCACCGTTAATGTTTCAGAGACAGAGAAGTTGTGTTGCATTAAAACCTCTTTAATCTTGTTGTGGTGCTGATGACGGACACCAGCACCTCACGTTCACTCTCCTGGATCTGAATATTTCAACAACAACTCTCATTGTTCAGTGAAGGCCTGAGGATTCATGAAATGTTTCAGTGTGTTTAAGTTTGTTTACAACTATTTTAATTTGTAAAAATGTTAAATACCTATTTATTTTCTTAGCTTACTGTATATTTGTGTAAAATAAAAATGTCAGTTTTGTTTTTTAGAATCTGAGAGTGTACATCTCACTTTATTCACAAAGAACACACAGCAGAGCGGTTGGACTGAGACTTTAGGCTTTAATGTGAACCTTCATTAAACACACGAGAACAACAAAACAAAGAGCCGCGTCAACACACTCACAACGAGCCAAACTTGAAATAAAACACTGCTGCACAGCATCACTGTGAACGTCTTCTGCTCCATGCAACAACTAAAGAGGAGCCGTGGAAGAGCACAAACCAGTAAAATCAAGATGTTTCAGGACGTCAGCGAGTAAAACCTGGAGAAAGACCAGACGAGGAATTCATTAAGAGCCGCTCAATGTTTTATCTTCAACACTCGGCTGCTTACAACTTCTTCATCAAAGGGAAAATTCACTTTTTAACCTCATCTGCAGACACTTTGGGGAAAAGAAGATGTAAGAACTTACATGAACTGAACTCTGTGTCGACTTCACTCAAACTCAGCCAGTCCGCTGCTCACCAGAGGAAGATGAACCAGCTCCTCATTCTCGTCGTACAGCAGCACCGTGAGCTCCGGCTCACGCGCCTGAACAAGAAGAAGAAGAAGCCACATGACGGCAGTTCTGTTTGACTCTAACCGGACCCTAAAGCATCCCCTGCTTCATGGTCTGTGTGACTCTAAACGGACCATAATGTACTAAATGAACATCATGCTGTATTGAAGAAGACTTGAAACTAGAGATTGAGACATAAACTCATGTTTACAATGTTTACTGAGGTAATAAATCAAGAGAGAAGTAGTCATCTTCTCATAGACTTCTATACAACCAGAGGAGTCGCCCCCTGGTGGACACTAACACATGGAGCACTGGTGTGGACTTTGGGATGAGTCTACTTGAGAGCAGCTGCTAACATAGTACGTATAATAAGAATCCTACCGTCGGTGCGTTTTTCTTACCACGACCGAGGCGGTGATGTTCCCGTGCAGCATGTCGATCATCTCCATCGCCGCCTTCATGCTCCAGGCGGGGCTGTAGGGCAGCGCGTCCTCCTGGCTGCTCACACTCGGAGCCTTGAAGCCGGCCACTCTGACCTTCAGCGCCGGCGACGGGAAGCGCAGCAGCTCGGCGGGCATCTGACGCAGCCTGACAGGAAGAGACAACGCCTGACTCATAGCACCATTACATGTATCACAGAGAGACGAGTATTGGACCGTCCTCCTCAGCGTCCTACTTTCTGGTGGGCAGCGTGTCGTCAGAGCCGAAGTCCACGTGCCGGACCAGGACCTCGATGGGCTCCACGCTGCAGAACCGGATCACCCTGGCTCGGTAGAACTTCCCGTCTCTGTACTCGGCCAGACACGGACCGCCTGCAGACCGCCAGCAGAGTCTGTGAGGCTTCAGTCAAACTCTTTATCCAAACGACTTCTTATGATATCTATGCTTGGCTCCTGATCAGTGCTGTCCCAAACGTTTACAATTAAAGCTTCTGTTGAGGTCTGTCGTTATTATCTATGACGTCACCTCTCTCTTACGATACGACGTTATTTGTGACACGTTACCCTGACGGAAGTTGCTGAGTCGCTGCAGAGCGCTGATGTTTGCGTTGATTCTGGTCAGAGCTTCATCCAGAGTCTCTCCATCCACCTCCACATCAGCTGTTCCCTCTGACGGCCACAGGAACATCTGCAGGACGGACAAACATCCGTTGAGCTTCATTTATGATGAATAATCACTTTTTACACATCGTTAAATCATTCAAACGGGATCCGCTCATTCACAGGTAAGTAATGTTATCATCACCACGTTGGGGGTCCACAGGTGCTTGACCCGGACTTGAAACTGCTCCCCCACCTGAGGCGGGTCCGGGTAGATGAAAGGCCCCAGCATGGGCTCCTCTGGGCCCCTCAGATCCTGGAGACACGGCATCAGCATCGAGGCCTCGTTCACACTCAGTTTTACCGCTAATAGTTATCACGACCACTAAGCTTTATGCTAATTACTGCACAACGATGTCATCGACATGCAAATGAGCGTACGGCGTGGATTGACTTTTGAAGCCGCTTTCATTAGAAAAGAGTTTAACAACCAACATTGACTTCATAATGTCACGTTAAAGCTAAAACGTGTCCATTGCTTTAATTTATATCTGTAAATGTGGTTCAAGGGATTTCAGTGAAGTGTTTCTCAGTGTAACTACAACACCTTAATGTCGATGCTCCAATCATCCAGCAGGAGGGCAGGAGACCTCTCTGACTGGCCCTGCAGAGACAAACACACATTTATGAGTGAACTGAGGACCGGCACAGACCACCACACCACAGACCACCACACCACAGACCACCACAACACACCACCGACCAACACACCACAGACCACCACCACACAGACGGACCTTCTGTGCGGAGGCCGTCTGGTCCATGGAGGCATGTTCGTGGTGACACAGGATCCTGTTGAGGCTCAGCCCGTCCAGGAAGAGCTCAACGGTGAGGGGTCCTCTCAGGTCAGAGGGCAGCTCCTCCTGCCACACACACACACACACACACACACACACACACACACAAAACCGGCTGCTATGAGCAGAGAAGGTACAAACTGAATGAACTGTGAAGACTAAAAAGACAACGAGTGTAACCAGCAAAACACCGTAATGCAACGAAGAGGAGGGATTATAATGATGTGATATTCATGGATGACTTTGTCCTTCTACAATAAGTGTAAAGAAACAAGTGAACTATCACATGTGTTATAAAGACAGAGGTTGAACATCCTCTAAACTATTTGATTTGGCTGATACACATTTACTCACATGTAGATTTGTAAGACTTCCTGCTTCTAAAGCGTCTAGAGAGTAATTCAAATCAGACACAAGCTGGTTACAAAAATTCAGAAGTGCACGACCAAAGCACTTCACTACGGCGAGTATAACCCGAGCTTCACTGATGGAGCAGCCGACCACCACTTCACAGTTCATGTGTTCATTAAAAGGCATCCGTGTTGTTCTACCGTGACTCGCATGTCCACACAGCGGTTCAGCAACATCTCCCTCAGCAAGGCCACCGCATCCCGCTGCCACCTCCCCCCCACCTCAGGAGACACAGAGATCACCGATTACAAGAAATACCAAAACCTCCCACACACACACACACACACACACACACACACTTACAGGGTTGATGCTGTGCAGCTTGCAGGGCATACAGAGCTGAGGGACGTCGTCACACAGCAGCATCGGGTACACATGCACCACTGGGATGTTCTCCACCAGGCCGGAGTCCACGTATTGTACCTGGAGACACACAGGTTTTATTTCTGTACCTGCAAGGAAAGTCGATTAATTTGCCCGTTTAACATTCCTTTCAGCGTATCACGTGGTCGTCATTGTGCCATGGTTGACTGGTGTTTCTGCTGATGAAAGTTACTTCGTGCCGACAGAAGATAAAGATATATTTGTTACAGATCGGGTTTCTTTCTTCACAATGACTCGGGGAAGTGTGTTTAGTCTTCCAGACCTTGACGTGTCCTCCCAGCACCTCCAGCAGCGTTCCTCGGTACCACAGCATGTCCGGTCCGATGACGGCACAGCCCTGCACACACTTCCAGGTGTAGGGCTTCTGTCTGGGCAAAGTCTTCATGCTCTGCTGGATCCTCTCCCTGAGCTGCTCCAGCTGAACCTCTGACACAGAAACAAGACGCGATGGAGTCGAGATGAAAGACGTCACTGTGACAGACACTTAAAACCCACCGGGGGATGGAAGAGCACGTTTTCTTTAAACAAACCGCCTGAACTACACCGTTTATCTCAGCCAGCAGCTGGAAAAAACATCGTAATTGTCAGATTTTCATCTTTCTGACGGTCCTTGAACACATCGTGTGTTACAAAGGGTTGAGTCAGAAAAATGAACTGAAACAAAGCGGAGGAGAGGAGAGCAGAGAGAGGATGGAAACATGTGAATATATATATGTAACATGTAAAGCCTCCATCCCCCCCCCCCTAAACTAAATGATCAAATAAATTCAACTTGCTTTTTATGAATGATGACAGTCTACCTGTGTTATTCTGCACTAAAGACACGTTTGAGTCGTCTCTTCTTCGGAAATACCTAAACACTGTACTTTTTATACAAACTAAAGCTCCTCCTGTTCTATATCATTGCCCCCCCCCCCCCGTGTAGAAAGAAGAAGAAGTTGATCTCAGTGAAGGTCTGCTCTGATGAGAACCTTGGTTCTGTGTTCTGGTGTAAATGAGTCCGTCCTCTCCGACGGCAGAAACACTGATCTGGATGTGACCGAGACACGGCAGCTCTGGGGGGTCGTACGACCTGGTCTTCACCTGTGTGTACGTACACACACACACACACACACACACGCACACACACACGATTGGGAAGTCTATCTTTTAACAGGTCAGTCATTCTTTTTGTATATTTCAGTTTTTGTTAGAAACTTTATATTCTCAACAAATGCTCAAATGCCGACATATTTTACAAGGCAGGTGTATTTATAAGCCCGTTCTAATATAAAGTGCTTTAAATGAGACATAAAAGGACTAAATATTAAAGGAACCCAAGGAAGTATAATAAGACGCACAAATGAAATATAAGATAGAGAGAATGCACAGAATGAGACGGATAAATATTGAAGTGCAGAATATGAATACAAAGTCAAAGACTTTGTTTAATAAACAGCATAAACAGAGAAGTCGTAAGCTTTAATCTTAAAGAACTAAGAGTTGTAGTTTGTTCCTGATGCGGTGCATAGAAACTGAAGGCTGCTCCTCCATCTTTACTCTACTGATGCAAGTAGTAAACTGTGTCTGGACAGTTCGTAATGTTTGATAAGATCACCTTCTCAGCAGACATAATGGTGCGGCGAGCTGGTTTTGGAGTGGAGACGACGGAGGAGAAAGGAGCGGCAGACGGAGCGGCGGGAGTCTGTTTTTCGTCGCCATCAGAACCGCCGGTCTGCATCTCGCTCACTGGAGACTGTGCATCAGCTTCTTTGGATTTTTGAATGGCAGCATCTCTGCAAGAGGAACGAAAGAAACAAATAGTAAGAACCTGATCGGGCAGAGTGTGTTTCAGCCAGCCGATGCTTCATGTGTTAAAGCTGCATTCTCTCTCGTGTCCACCAGGGGGCGACTCCTCTGGTTGTATAGAAGTCTATGAGAAAATGACTCTACTTCTCTCTTGATTTTAGTCACACACACCTGGGTTTTCTCTCCCTGAGGGCGAGGCCCTCGCTGGCCAGAAAGTCTGCGATGCTGATGGACTGTCCCATCTTGTTGGAGCAGAACAGAGTGACGGGTACCGGACGCTCGTCTGTCAGCTCCTGGACAACAGGAGAGGAGAATACAACATATACATATATTATATATACATACATACAGTATATATACATACATATATACATACACACACACACACACATATATACATATACACACACATACACACACATACATACACATACATATATAGGGAAACTAGGTCAGTGCAGCAACAAAGACAAGAGGTGCATAGTGGAGAGCAGAGAGGGAAATGACTAAGGTAACTAATACTAATACTAATAATAATAATAATAATAACAACAACAACAATATGTTGATGAAGGAGTAAGAAAAGGCGCCATGGTGAGCAGAGGAAGACCTTGATGGTCATCACAGCCGAGGCTCCGGTGAGGTAGAAGGAGATCAAGTCGCAGGCCGTCGCCGTCCAGATGGATCGACCTCCTGCTGGCCTGAAAGAGAGGAAACAAGAACCATGAAAGAGACTGAGACAGAAGGAATTGCCTGTGTCTGTCTGTCTGTCCGTGTGCGAGACCTGATGTCAGTGAGAGAACACTCCAGAGCCAGAGAGCCCGTTAAGGAGAGCGGTAACGTCCTCAGGTTGCTGACGTGGAGCTTCACCTTGTTGCCATGGTCACAGCGCATCACCTGGTAGCAGAGAGACGATGTCATCGTATCAGTTCATAACAACCTTTAAGACTTAATATCCTCCAACATTCAGTAGAACATGTGTTTCTAGTCTGATCATGTTTCATTGTAAACAACCAATCAGTGTTTAAAGCAACAGGAGGAGAGCTAGTAACGTTAGCAGCACCGCTAACGGCTAACCAACAGGAGGAGAGCTAGTAATGTTAGCAGCACCGCTAACGGCTAACCAACAGGAGGAGCGCTAGTAACGTTAGCAGCACCGCTAACGGCTAACCAACAGAGGTTCACTTCCATCCTCCTCCCTTTCTCCCTCTAGTCTGCAGTATAGAAAGTTGTAACAGAAGACAAACACTTGAGTATCTAAACCTCTGCAGAGTCTTCTGGTGTGACGTGTGAGCAGATGCGTCCTCTCTCCCAGACGCCGTTGATGAGAGCAGCACAGAACTCGTCTTCCTTCCACTCCAGGTGTTCAGGCTCCGTGAGCTCAACCTCCTCCTTCACCAGCTCACACATCCTGAGACACAGTGACTCCATCAACACACAGTCTACAGCAGGTAGTCACAGAGATAACAAAACTTGGTGTTTTGCCGTCAATACTAAGAGCCAATCGGCTCTTCGATCGGGCGTTTCCCATCATGCACTGGGTCTTGCAGTCGGTTGAGAGCAACTGCGGCATCCGGCTGTAAAAACTGCGTCCACGTGTGCACGACGTCTTAGTAAGGGAAAATACTGCTTTCGCACATTTGTCAGGCAAACAGTAATTCTTGTTTGCTTGTGTGGTTCAACACGAACATATGAGCTCAGCAAACCTAACTTTAAGTGTAAAGCTGTGCAATTCAATTGTACTTTTGTCTGGAATATTGTGTTGAGTTCCAGAGTCCAAGGTGACATTTTAAAGTCTCGGTAAAGTTTTTTTCGAAACAAAATAACTAGTTTAAAACTTGTGAAAAGACTGAATTGTAGAGTTGCATGCTCTGCAAATAGAGAATGAGTGTTAACATTCTGCAGAAGAGAGACGACCAACATGTCGTATACGGTTGCTGTACATGTGAATGAACCATCACCCACGATTGAGAGCTTTTCAGAGCCGTCAGCGGACACACACACACACACACACACGCACACAAAAAGTCATTCATCGACAGTGAAAAGTGTATTTAAATGGTTTATAGTCATGGTTTGCTTGTTTAAGAGCTGACCTGTGGAGCTGAGCGTCGTGCTGGGTGAACTGGACGTAGAAGCTGCTCGGTGAGTTCACGTGGCTCACTCTCACTTTCAGGTCTTTCAGTCGATCTGGGAGCTTCAGCTGAGGATGAAGCTTCAGCTGAGGATGAAACTCCAGCGGCTCCTCGCTCTGCTCTCCGGAGACATTTTGTTCCTGAGCATCCGTGGATAAGACAAGCTCAAGAGGAGAGTCCCAGATGACCGACTCCTCTCCAGCATCCGATGACTGCAGTCTGCAGGAGAGAGGGAGGAGGTGGAGGAGATGGTAAAGCCTTGTGCCGATCGATCCAAACTCCATTCAGAAAACATGCATTTTAACTGTTTGTTTGTCGTCTCGCTGACTGACCTAACAAAGCATGAACTCAGACTTTACAAATCAGCATCATTGTGTTGATATTTCAGCATCGTCTTTTATCCGTTTAGTGCAATAAAGGTTTGTTTTGTTCATGCTGTTGAACTCTGATGCGGTTGAAGTCTCACCCCTCTTTGAAGGAGGCCAGCTGCTCTCTGACCAGCAGCTCAGCGATGTTGACCAGCGGTCCGTTCAGAGGACTTTCAAACAGTTTCACCGGCAGAGGCTCAGCCTTAGGGACTTGTCCTGGAGGGGCACAGGTGAGGAAATAAAGACGGGGATATAAAACGAGTGATGCAATATCACAATGCAGTATCGATAAGAGTACCAGTATGGATCAAATCCTCACCGTACCCATCCCTACGGCTGGATAACATGAAGACGCACACAGTACCTGTCGCCACAATAGTGACCAGCTTCTGGTGAGCCAGGCCGATGAATCTGTGGCTGCAGGCGTCGCTCCACCTCTTTCCATCTGGAGGAATGAGATCTGACAGACAGCAGTGGACAGCCTGGACAGAAGAGACACTTCCTGTTGGTTCCCAGTGAGCTGAGCTGCTACCAGGAGGCGGAGTTAAAACGTTGCAGTCTGCACGTTATTTTAAAAACAGCCAACCTGTCGTCACAAGCGATCAGCTCAGTTTCCGGCCTACATTAACGAGGAACTATCTATCTGTACCAAAAGTGAGTGTATAGGAGTCGAGCTGAGCTGTACCATGCAGTGGAAATACATTGTTGTTTAAAGCCAAGTTCCAGCAGGCGTACACGATGATGTTTAGTTATCAGAAGGAACAACAGGCCGTGTTCTCACCCTGGAAGGAAGGGCGAAGAACTCGTCCTTGATCTTCCTCAAGTCGCTGACTGACACGACTTTTTTATTGCCGAAGTCAATATACTGCACCTCCACCTTTCTGCCCCTCGGATGACCTACACACACACACACACACACACACACACACACACACACATTTTAGTGACTCCATCTCTGTCTTCAAGTCATCCACAGCATTGACATCATTAGTGTTGTCACAGAGACTTAAACCCACCGATGACCTGAGCTCTGTACCACAGCGTGTCCTTATAGCGGGCCACACAGGCCTGTCCTATGTCGGGGCAGTAGATGCTCAGGTCGTCTGCTTCGGTCACTGTAGTCGCACCGTAACAATCCTGGAGCTTCGCTGAGAGCAACACGAACTCCATGTTGTCCACCTGGGGAGGGGGGGGGGGGAATAAAACGTAGTGACGATAAAAAAGGTAAATTGCTAATGTTAAAAAAGTGCTTTATTTTCTTTTTAGATCATTTCTGTTCTCTAGTAGTTCTAAACTACATCGCTGGCATCGGCACCTCGTTTCAGCACATATACATACGTATATACAGTGTATATTTATATCCATATAAACATAAATATAGGGCATGTTTAGTTTAGTACCAGCTGGATGTAGAAGTCAGCAGGGTTGTTGATGTGGGACACCACAGCATTGCGCTCCGTGTTGATCTTGGGATATTTAGGAGGGTAGTACAGCAGAGGCTTCCTGCTCAACTTCACTGGACAATAGAACCTGAGAGCACAGACGACGTTAGGCCACTAAGAGTCAATTACATCAGTTAAATGTGATCGGCACAAGTTCTCCCGGTCACCTGGCCACCTCGATGAAGACCAGGTACTCTCTGACGGAGATGGGCACATCCCTGGACTGGTTCATGGGAGCTTTCCTCAGGTCCACCATCAGAGAGTCTCTGTCCTGACCCAGAAGACGCATCTCCACCGCTGCAGAGCCAACCACGCTGAGGAACTCCAGCTGGGCCTCTTTACTCCAGCCCTTTGTCTGAAAGAACCAGACACGCACAGTGAACGCACAGCGAACGCACCTACTGCTGCAAAATACATAAATCAACAACACTGCAACATAAAAATACTATCCACGTTTTGAATCGAAGCGGTCTTACCAGATGGTAGGGGACCAGGTCCTTGAGTGAACATCTGACGGCCTGAGGAACAAAGTAGCTCAGCTCCACCTTCATGCCCTCGCCCACCTTCCTCAGGCGGTCGTTCACAGCCTTCAGTGAGGACTCAGCGGTCTCCTCCTCTCTGGAGAAGATGTTGAAACACACGGTTGGAATGATTTCTTTACACTGAAGCGATACCGAGATGCTCGGGGAGAGTTTTCTGCTGATATAATTAAATGATTAACTTGATATAATGATTTTATCGCGTATAGCTTGCGTGCGTGCCTCTCTATGGCGAGTCTTTTGCAGAGTCCAGAGTCCAGGAAGAAGACTCGGATGCTGGCCAGCTGGGTGACCGGGCAGACCTTCACAGCCTCCACACATCCGCCCTGAAAGACCTCCACCAGCCTGGCCCGAAACCAGAGTCCCTCCTCCCTCTTCACAAAGACCAGGGAGCCTGAAGAGGAGCAGAGAACCCAAAGGAGATCAATCATTGCTGTAGACCATCAAACAGGAAGTCAGCAGCAATCAGTCCATCAATTACAGAATTATTCATCCGTTCGTGACACTGAATAAACGTAATTAACCTTTTGTCTCATTTACTTTAACCATGAACATTAACAATTATCGCTGTATGGAAATAAGGCCGGAAGATACGGACACAAATGTTATCACAATACGTTTTCATTATTGATCGGTGTCGATCATCCTGATTTATATTTATTATCATTATTACAAATACCAATAATAATACTAATACCATTAATATTAATCATAATGCTCAATTTACTTTTTCGGACAGAACCCTAAAGAAACAAGAAGGTTAATTATGGTTTAAAATAATATATATTATAAAATAATATATGATATAACAATTATATAATATAGAATATATAATATTAAATAAAATTATACATAATTGAATATAAAATAAAATATGATGAAATAAAAATATAATAAAATACATAATTTAATATACAATTAAATATGATATAATAAAAATAATATAATATAGAATATAAAATTAAATACATAATTTAATATAAAATAAAATAATATGATATATAATATACAATAAAATACATCATTTAATATAAACTAAAATATGAAATAAAATAATATGATATATAATATACAATAAAATACATCATTTAATATAAAATAAAATATAAAATAAAATAATATGATATATAATATACAATAAAATACATCATTTAATATAAACTAAAATATAAAATAAAATAATATGATATATAATATACAATAAAATACATAATTTAATATAAACTAAAATATAAAATAAAATAATATACCGTTTATTATCAGAAGAAGTAGGGGACACATATTAAACAGAACCAACATGGCTTCACGTTCCACACTGAATACATTAAATATGTAAACTACTGCTGTGATTCACATCACATGAAAAGCCTCGTTTCAAACAACCAGCAGAGAGATTGGGTGGGTTGGTTGAAATACGGCCATTGTTTGTCATCGCCCAGCCCTACACGCTATATGCTCAAAGTTAAAGTTCTCCATCATTCACACGAACTCACCGATCTCCACGGCGTCACAGGAGGTGAAGCTACAGCCGTCGCCGCAGCAGAAGTGGTTGATCTTCTTAGATATGAAGTCGCTGTCCCTCTTCTCCGCCACGTAGCGGACGTAGAAGTGACTCGGATTCACGACGTGGCTCACCACCACCCACTGGGTGACTAGGAGGGAGGAGAGAGGACAATCAAGAGAGGGAGGAAGGTAAGAGGAATCAAGGGAATAGGCAGAGTTACCAGAGAAAGAGGGAAAAGGAGCAGGAGCAACTCAATGTACATTTGATTGATTTGAATGTACTTGAAGTTTACACTGTGCAGCTGTATTATCTATGAAAACAGAAGGATCAGGACTCTGTGTCGCTAGGTACTCATTAAAAGAACTTGATCTGGACATCCTCAGTATTATGGGTTGTTTGCTGTGTGTGTGCTCCGTGTTTTCCGCATCGTAGGCGTTTTTATCTTTTTTTGTACTTTTATTGTATCTGCCTGCGTTGAAAAAGTTGACTCTCTTTACCATTTCTCTTGCCAAACGACACACTCGTCCTCTGGATTCTCCAGTTGTCGTTGGCCAGCTCAGGGCCGGTGGGGGGGGGAGCTGCAGGAGGACAAGAAGCATTAACAAATAAAAAGGCTTCTCTTCTGCCTCCATCATAACAAATCTAACGTTCCGGTTGGATCTCAAAACTCAGACAGGAGGAACACGTGACAAACGCACACCTTTCTCTTGGCCCTCGATCAACAGCTCCTCCAGGATCACGTCTGGAGTTCCAGGGTCCGAGCGGTTGGAGCCTCGCGAGGGGGAACTGGTGGCTCCGGGGCTCTCCTGGTCCGGCGAGACACAGTTTCTGTTCCGGCCCTTTGGGGACTTCCTGCTGGAGTCGCTCGGCTGGTGGTCTTTGGGAGGAGACTCGGACAACCTGAGAGAGAACAGCAAGTTAAGAGCCAGATGAATATATATTCATGTTAATTGAGGTTAATTGCCGCTAATAGGCGAAGTAATTGAAACGATATTTACTGCAAGAGAAGAGGGACACGTGGTCAACCGTCAGAAAACGTTGTATAGATTAGCTGTAGTACGAGTGTGTTACGCTTCAATGACCGAACAAAGTGTAAAACAAATGCACCTCCCTGACGCTGTGTGCCTCGCTCTGCTCACTGAACGTGTGATGAACTCCTTTGTGAAGCAGAACGTCGACGCAGCAGCTGAGAAGTTTAGCGACCTGACACTCAAGCTGACGTTAAACTAGCATCTTGAGATGCTACATCTGTGTGAAATGTGCCATTTAAATAAAGATATTTATTATTACATCCTAGGTAGAACGCATCGAGGATATTAAACACATCATCCGCAACTAAACGGAAGATATTTAAGGACTCACTGCTTTGGCACGCCGTCTTCCATTTTCAGAGATATCTCCAGACTCTGATTCAGACACTCTGACCGGAAAACACAGCTAGAACACACACACACAACTTTTTATTGCTTTATATTTGTGTCGTGCACATGCTGTAAATGACACAAACAGGAAACAAACATCAGGATTAAAATGACAAACCTCATCCCGGAGCCCATAGTGATGCATTTCATATCGTAGAGCTGTTTATCCACCGGAGCCTGCAGCGTCTCCACAACCTGTCATCCACACACAAGCAGCCACAGTGTTTTAAATCAGTTTTGCTCGACTCAGTTTCTGACCACGCGTCGTGCGTTCACTTGGACGTATCTGATGTACAACACTCGAGTACCTTGTCCAGGGTGCAGTACTGCTCCAGGGTGGGGACGCGTCGTACTTCTCTGGCCATCTGCATGGCGATCTCCAGAGCCTTCATCCTCTTCTGCACACAGCTCACCTCTGACTGGCTGGATGAGAACTCTGCCTCCAGTTTTGTCAGCTGACTCAACTGCACGTCCTTCCTGTTGGCAAAGAAGTTACAGGCGGTTTGATTCAGAGGTGTGTTTGTATGTATGAGGTACTTTCACCACTGTTAGTGTTGTACTACAGTAGCTAGTAGACAGGAGAACCAGCAGGGGGGTTTTAGACACTTCAAAGAATCTATATCAGTTTAAGTGGACGCTACATTTAGAATATTTTCATCTCTTTACCTTGATGTCAGACGGACCTTTGTTGCGGGGAACAGAAGACGTTTTTTTACCACCAGACTCCATTCAAAAAACAGTGATTTCACCTCAAAACACAGGAGTTCTAAAGATGCCTCAATCAGTTAGTTAGTTTGTGTTAATGTGTGAAATACACAGCAGAACATCACTTTGCTCCACCTACTGTAGTAAAACACTGACTGTGGAGAAGAACCTCATACAAACACACTACAGAACATCCAAACTGTCCCTTCAAGACGTAAAGCCCTGAATGTCTCACAGGTTTCATAGACAGTTTATAGTCTCACCACTTCTGAACAGCGTGTGAAGCTTTGTCTGCAGCTTGCTTGATCTCAGCCTCCAGCCGAGCTTTCTCACTCCTCAGCTGTTCAGCCAGACCGTTGGTCAGCGTCTGCAGAGAGGAAACAACCGTCTGATCGATGATGTCCAAAATCAGCTTCGACAGGGTTTGTGTGAGATTCACCGACAACAAGGCTCCGAACTGCTTTTACCACATTCCTGAGAAATAGACAGATGTGTGCAAATACTCTGAAATCTGAGACGTTTTATTATGGGATGTAGTGCAGCGCTCACCTCGTGGATGTTTTCCAGAGCAGCGTGACTTTCTGCAGCCCGCTCCAACGCCTCATCCACCAACTTAATCTTCTCCACATCAGCTGGCTACATGAACCACAACCAGAACTTTAACCGTTTTAATCTGAATTCATTCACGTCATTTATATCCTTCTGTCCACTTCATTGAGTTTCATGTTCACACATTCTGTAAAACTCTCACATCTCCGTCAGACATGGATTTATATCTAAGAGTGTTTTTACCAGCTACATCTTCCAGCTCCTCCAGGAACCAGGATGTATAACTATCCATCGATATCTTCTCTATTTATTATTCCTCATAAAATATGCATATTTCTTCTCGTGTTTGCAGCTTGTCGGCTGTAACGATGTTAAACGAGACGTTTCTGTCAGCTTGTTTAGGAGCTCTTCTGACCCCGAGTGGCGAGAATGTGATCAGTGCTTTAATGTTCTCTCTTTTATTTAAACACAACGTTTCTAATGCGTTCGTACAAGTTCACCAAGAGCTTATGATAATATGAATATAAATTCAAACTGTGAACCACGTTCACAGTCGTCCATCAATAGATTACGTTTTTTTTGGAAAACAGAAACCCAAAGACACGCTCCTCTCTTGAGCCGCGTTTTTTCTCTCGCGCGCATTAAAAGTTTAAATATTCTCGGTCGGCCCAGACAGCCAATCGAATCGAGCAAGAGGCGGGCTTCACTACTTTACCACCGACTTCCTGTTTTGATGCCGGTAGATGAGACAAATGCAGACGTAAGGTTGATATTAGCTTTTTTTTTTTTATTACAATGAACTATATATATATTTTTTTTTCTCTGTCTCCTCATTCAACAGCAAGAGCTCAATATCGGCATTGAATAATTTCCCCATGTTATTGACATTTGATCGCGCCGCAGTTATTCTTGGGTCAGTACTGAAAGCATATGACAATAAGTGAGGAGTTCCACATACATCGACTGATGAATTAATCACAACAGTCACTGCACCAAACCACCCGTTCATCTCTCTCTGGGTCTGTTTTTGGCCTTAACGTTTGCTGTGTTTTCGTACAACTGATGATATAAATCCATGTTATAGGGACAAAGTCTAACGACACAAAGTTGTGTGATGTGAAATGTGAAAACGATGAGATTAGTTTAGTTTGAACGTTGACATGATGGGCTGAGGCGACTCGTGTGGTCACCAGGCGTACCTGCTCCGGACCCTCAGTATCGGCCTTCACGTCTTTGGACGGTGATATTTTGGGCTTTTTGCGATTCCTTGATCGGTCACACCTTTAAGAGACACAACCAGCACTTATCAGAGATGAACTACACTCTCTTTTATAACATATTACACAAACAGCACAGGTGTGTCAGCTGCCTGGTTCATCTTAACCTCATTGTACCTTTTCATCCTGTTCATTTTCGACGTGTAGATGAGGCCGATGATCCTGCTGTCCTCCTGCAGGCCGAACACTCCTCCTTCAGGAAGCGTCGACTCAACCTGCAGAGACACAGCGTTGTCTTTTTAAATAAAGATATTTATTGTTACATCCTAGGTAGAATGCATCGAGTGTATTAAACACATCATCCGCAACTAAACGGAAGATATTTAAGGACGCGCTGCTTTGGGACGCCGTCTTCCATTTTCAGAGATATCTCCAGACTGATTCAACTTGCAGAGACACAACGTTGTCTTTTCATTCTCACCTTCCATCATTGTTTGCTTCCTCCATTTCACTTCTCGTATGTCTGATAATAATTATATTCATAACCAACCGCTGATTCAAACAATTCACAATTCTGTACGAAAAGGTGCTGATTTTAAGGATCTACTCCAGTCTGCTGAGCGCTAATAAACTACGACATGAAAACAGAGTAAAGTGAGTAAAAGATTGAGCTTTGATATTTTAAAAATTTAAAAATACAGCTAATCATGCTAATACTTGTATAAATTAACACTTTTTACAATAATGTTTTTAGCATTTCTCAAAGCTCAGTGACTTCAAGAATAACACGTTGAAGTTATGTTGCATGAATATAATTTGTAGGCTTTTAATTCTCAGAAACAGATTTCAAATCACAAAATAAGTTATTTTGTGTGATTTATTAACAAGTCAACACGTTATGTTCATGACTCCGTGTCCTCCGGTTAGAACTTTAGTCCGATGCTCCGTTTCCATTATATTATATTTAATATATAACGTAACATTTAACTTAATACATTCAAGTGACGTTGTTTTGATTCCCATCATGTGGAGCATTCAGTGTGCTTTACAAACACTTCATCTTGTACAATATCTAGTTTATCTTCCAGAAGAAAAGGTTTTTAAAAATCGTTTCTTTGAAGTTGAGAATGAGATTCTTGGAGGATGAGAATGAATATGTTCCCGAGTTTAAGCCGCTCTCTCGCTGCAACAGGAAGCAGGACATTACCTCACACTCTGGACATCGAATGACTCCGTGGTGGTGGAGGGAGAGCAGACAGGACGTGCAGTAGATGTGAGCACAGAAAAGCATACGGGGGAGGTTACCGTCCACATCATCCTCTGAGAAAGCACACACAAAGGAAAGACCAGCAGGATTAATAAAACATAAATGTAAATTATGATTTCCAGTCAATTTAAAAGCACATTGCAATCCAACAGTAATACCTGCACAGCTGCTCAGCATCAACTACTAGATAATACAAATGTAAAAGAATGTCAGGATTTCATGAAAGAAAATGATTTGTCATAATTTTAAAACAAACTGTTTTTAATATGGTTTCAAGTAACGTTGAGTCACCATCATGCTGACATGTTTGTTTTGTAATTTGCTAGTTTATATGTTAATTAATATTGTTTATATGACAATAAGTTAGTAAAAAAGTGTTAATGATTTTAACAGTGAATAATCAACAGATGGTTAAGACCATCAGTTGAAAAACAATGAAGAGGTTCATCTTTATATTCAATTTCATATTTAATTGTATTCTTAATCTGTTTGTTAATTTGTTAATTTATATAATTTAATGATAATTTGGTGTATATTGTTCCTGGTCATTCTTATATTTTGTTACACGTTTGAAAAAAGCTAAATAACACACATTTTCACATTTTGTACAACATTATTATTGTTTTAATATACATATAAAATTATAATTTTGTTATTACAAGCTAAGTTAGAAGTTCAACAACATCTGTAACACCTTTAAAATAATTATTATATGTTATAAACATTTTAATCAGTGTTTTTAACACCACGGCTCGTGTTGCAATCACGCTTCAGTTATCACAGAATCATTGATCACGTCTCCAACCATCGCGAGATTTGGCGCGAGATTCTGAGGTCCTCCTGTGCTAACTTACGTTAGCTTGTTAGCTTCGCACACCGCACAAGAAAACAACACTAGGACACTATAATTAGTTGTATTTTACGCGTTAAGTATACATTATTGGTATTTAAGACCTTAAAAACGGGCCTGCTAACATGTCTGCCTGTAATTTAGCGAGCTAGCTAGCTAACGTTAGCTAGCTAGTTAGTTAGCTTACGTTAGCAGGTGAATTGACGTATTTTTAGCAGACGTAACGTTAAGTTATGATAAAACACGATATTAAACTGTAACAGAACGAATTTAAATATAGTACCCGACAGGCTGAACGCCTCCCCGCAAAACTGGCAACTCGTAGGGCTGGTGTTGTCTCCTGAATCCATCTTTAGTATTTTTTAGGTTATTTTGCTTCTCAAAATCAAAACGTGCACGACGGTCTCCCGGGTGTCTTGGTCACGTGATCCCGCAGGTGCGTTCATGTATCCGAGGAGTGTGTCGTGAATGTGTCATTTAGGATTTAAACCTTGAATAATGAAGAATAACGTGTTTAATTACTAAATTATTGATGTTATCCGTCTAATTTTAATAGTTTGTCATGGACTCTGTGATCTGATGTGTTTTATCTTATTACATCAGGTCATATTATTATTATATATTGTTAACATGATGGTGATGTGTTCAGGGGTTCATCTTTGTAGGTCTCTTTTTGAGCCACTCTTGTCTCACTTTATATGAGACAGACGTGTATAAGAGCAAACATGTTTGAACAATGGACGGGCAGGTTCAAATAACCAATCACGTGACACTAATCATTAGCAGGATGCAACACCTGGTGGAGGAAGATCCACCTCTTGGTAATTTTTTTTTAAAGTACTGAATGAAGTACTGTCAGGCATACAAATAGATGTAATTTTACATTTTTTAATGAACATTTACACATGCACAGTTTCACAAATTGTCAATAAGAAACAGCACAATACAACATTCAAACTAACAGGGGAGCAACCGCAGGCGATAAGAAAGATAGACAGAAAGAAAATATATTTATAATATATATATATATATATATATATAAAGACAGAAAGAGGACAAAAGAGGACACTAAAGCACAAGTTCTGATTGATTGTGTGATTATATATATCACAGGCAGTAATAGTTTTTACATACATTCACTCTTTGTAAAAAAAACACAAAAAGGTCTTTGGCTTGTAAACTTACAATTTAGCAAGAATAATCAACAGAGTTTCACAATAGGCCTTTCCTCAAGTCTTCTTTCATAGGTAAAGAATCTACAAATGGATGTCATACTTTGTAGAACACAGTGAATATAAATAAAACATGCAATCATGAAGCAACTTATAATAGTAGCATTCTATTTCATCACAGAGTAAATAGGTTTTAAGAGCGATCGGGTTCGAGACATTATCAGTCGAACAAAATAAGTCTGATAACAAAACAAAGGGCACAGAGTGCTGACCAGATTTACAGCCACATCTAGACACTATAAACCTTTTTTGTCACAGTAGCAAAAGCACCGTGTGTTTAATAACATTAATGCTGGCTCACCTTGCTGAGCCATTGTCAACCTTATCAATTTCACCTGTGTTTTTCCTCCTATGAGTCAAAAATGTCTGCTGTGAAAAGATATTTCTGCAGCTGTCATCGGGGTAGATTGAGGAGATGCTCAGAAAAAAATAGAAATTATGATTTGGTAAGGGAGGAAAAAGAGTTTAAATGAACAGTCACCACCAGTGGCGGCTGGTGGAGTTGAAAAGTCACTTCACTGTTTTGAGGTTCGTACAAAGTCTCGGGTTTAATTATCCAAAAAAGCTGAAACAATTATCATATCATTTTGCATATCTTTAGTGTAGCCAAATCCTAATCTGCTGAGCATTTCAGCTGCTTTCATTCAGTGAAAGTCTTGCTGGCAGCTGAAATAACACATTTATTTCATAAGCGCCTGTTATGACGTTTTAATGTAACAGAGAATAAAAACAGAAAATAGTTTCATTTGTGAGCTCCTCTCTGTGGACACTTGGGGGCGCCAAAGACTGAGCCAAAGACAGGCGGTCTGTGAGGTGATGGGTTCACAGATGGGGAATTTAGTCCCTAAAGCTAATTATATATATATATTTATATGTGCAAATGTTACTGTTTTTGTTGATAGATATGATGTGAGGCAGTCTGAAAAAGGGTAAATATGTATCTTTTGCATCACATGAATATCTCCACTTGTCCAGTTTGACTCTGGTCTGTAGTTTGCAGCTGATGGTGTTTGTGTATTTTATAAAGATGCTTTAGCTCCGATTCGGAGCGCTGAAGAACTACTTGAAGTACATGTGCTTCAACAGAACGACTCCCACCTCTGCACAAGTGTCCGAATGAATCGGGCTCGTGGCGTTGAGTTGAAGTGAGAGCAGACCACCTTGGTGTGTGTGTGTGTGTGTGTGTGTGTGTGTGTGTGAGTGTGCCTGCAGGTATAAAATGCACCTGTCTGCTAATGGGGGGAAAGGAAAAGCATCCCAGATCAGTTAACACGTTGGCCCCCAGGATGTTGAACACCTCCAATGTATACCTGACATTTAATAAGGAAATCACAAACACACCTCAGCACGACTCATGTTAACAATAACAAGAAGGAGCTTGTGTTGCTGTCCTCTTACTGATTTCCTTCAATGGAAACAAAGACATTGATATGATATATTATTTCCCATTAAAGTCTACAAAGACAAATGACCCCAAAACCCTCTTCTGCGTCTTCATTCATTGGTTAATTGGCCGTTTGAGGCTCCCGGTGCAGACAGACTACATGGATTAGTAAACGTGGAGTTATGTTTGTTCAGTCATGCATTGCTTAAATAATGGTGTATGTTACCATGTTTATTTTGGGGACGGTGTTTGAAATAATACTGATGATATATATAATATATCATAATAATTTCATATGTAAAGCGATTCATGAATTTTATTTAATAAGACAAAGAAAAACCCAAACTTGTAACTTGTTTCTTTTCATTATAATCTAATCAATGAAGAACTTGTCTTTAGATCGATGAAATGCTGCTGTATGTTCGTGAACATGTTTTATAAACTTCCTGTCAAACAAAGGAATATTCTCTGACCTCCTGCAGTCTGAATGCCAGCAGATGGAGAGCCTGTGGAGTTATGTATGAATCTGATGAAGGAATCTGGTCTCTGGGTGAGCGACTGGAGGGGGGCAGGGTGTGTGTGTGTGTGTGTGTGTGTGTGTGTGTGTGTGTGTACCAGGGACGTGTTTACTATGGGTAATGAACCAATCAGCAGGCCGCCCAGGGGGGGATGTGGGGGTGCCGGTTAGGGGAATGGGGGTCACCCCCCCATCTTTCCTCTTCCCACATATGGGTCACTTCCCATCCAGGAACAACAACCCCATAAAACCCCTTATCAAGTCACTTATCCATTAATGATTAATTAAGCAGCGTGGTCTCGTTAGCTCCGTCCCGATGTCTCACATTGTCCGTCCGTCCGTCCTCTTCATGCTCGTCGTCCAGCTATTACCTCGGAAACTGCTCTGACCTGCTCGTGTTAGGAGCTCAGTAGGGCAACAACCTCTTCCCTCTCTTCAGGGTCCTGACCGTCTGGAGAAGAACAACAGAAGAAGGTCAGGAGACATGCAGGACCCAGGAGACTCATGGACTGGCTTTAAGTGGATTGCCCCCCCCCCCCCCCCAGGCCTCCACTTGGTCGCAGCATCAAGAGAGCAGAGGCGACAGTCGCTTTGTAGCATCTACCTTCTCTTTGTCTGCAGTCACACAAAGAATAATCCAGAAAAGACAGAATTGATTTCAGCCGATTAAAGTAACATCTGTCTGTGAGGCGGTTCAGTTGAACTCATTTAACTTCATTCACATTGTTTCACACATTGTTTTAAAAAAAAAACGTTTTCCACGTCTCTGAAGTCAACTCTTGGCTCATGATTGGCGGATGCCGTGGCAGTAATTAGATCCAGGTCAGCTGACTCAAACAGACACAGGACTGCTCTTTTTCTGCGTGACACATGTGTTGTGTTGATGTCGGGGGAGGGGTTGGTTCGTCTTTGTTCACAATGCGCTCAAAATGGACCCATTAAATCCAAAAGGTTACTGATTTCCAATTGATGGCCTCGAGGGACTTTTAAGGTGTTTGGGGGGGGGGGTCCTGGTCTCTCTGACCTTCTGCATGTCCCAACACACTTTGCCTTTCCTTTTCTACATATGCATATTTTTAATACTTTTCCTTCACTGTTTAGGCTCCACAACCACAAATACGCAGCGTGTGAGCAGAAGAATAAAGACATGTGTGCCGTAATGCAGAGCAGGACAATAGTCCTTCAATAAATCCCCTATTAGCTACAAGCTACTCCTTCAAATATTCTGCTGCAGTTTCTTACTGTAT
>NC_136643.1:25703890-25706390 GCF_949748355.1 Melanostigma gelatinosum
ATGTGCCGTAACACACACTCACACACACACACTCACACACACACACACACACACACACACACACACAGACACACACACAGACACGCACACACACGCACACGCAAACACACAGACACACACACACGCAGACACACACACACGCAGACACACACACACACACACACACAGACACACACACACACACACACACAGACACACACAGACACACACACACACACACACACACGCAGACACACACACACACACACACACACACACAGTCATGCGTGTACTTGTATATGTGACTCAGAGGGATGGATGTCGGAGTAGTGAGGACATACTTAACGGTGTAAACAGACTGTTGGATGAAATGCCAGATGTCAGGTCACAGGAGAGCGTGTTGTTCACATGAAGATTAAAGTAATACTCCACTGAACGTCTGTACGAATGTGTCCATACAAACCTGTCAATCACCTCCTGTTGCATTATGATCCTCCACACAGGCCGCTACGGCCAGCAGGGTCAAAGAAAAAGCAATCTCAGTAACTGCACTTCTGTAGTTATTTCAACTCAAACAATGTTCTTTCCCTAAACTAAGAAGTGTTGTGTCTTTGGTCTTTGTACTTCCTGGTTCACGATGACGTGGACAACATTCGATTTGATTTTGTGAGATATCTTTGAATTGCAGCTCCTTTGTTTCCTGCGGACGCTGGATGAGAATGGCCTGCTCCGATACACACTTCTTGTTCCTGTAGATGAAAGTTCATGGCATCATTTAGAAGGTGATAACCGAACGCTAACGATGAAGCCTAATGATTAAGGCTTAAACCATCACCTTCAGTATAAACCTGCAGCTTCCTGTCGTGTCACACGGGCCGAGTGCTCCACAAACTATCTGACAATATAAAGAGACCTTGTTGTTCCGTCATTAAACCCTTGATTCTGGATGAATACAGTCGTTCGATTTGGAGGCGGCGGGGATCCTCGACAGCGTTGTTTTTGGAGTCCAGCGTGCAGAATCAGCTTGAATTCTTGCATTAGTTAATCCACCATGAATTCTCCTTCATTTCCCCCCAGAGCCTTCACAGCGTGTTAGCCTGAGGACGAGCATGAGACCCGCACCCTCCCTGTTTACACGGACTGTAACGATCGTCCCTCGCTGCAGCCGTCCACACACGGAACAGATCATATCTGTGACTCCAGACATCAGCGTCGTCCCGCAGAACAATCTCTTTCTACGGGAACAGGTGGCGTCGGGCTGGACACATACCGGATTTGACCGGAGCAGGAGTCGATTATGAGTAGGAAAGAAAAGGAAAGAGAGCATGAGGCCAAGGACAGCTTTGGAGAAACCTCAGCCAAGGATGACGTCGGTGTCCCACAAAATGCCCGGGACCCAGAAATAGCGTCGCTGTGTTTGACTTGGCTTTTACTGGACTTTCTGTTAAAAGCTTGTGTCAAAACGTGAGCTGTTGCAGATAAAACCTCGCACGCGCCGGGAAGAAGTGTTTGGAGAAAGCTTTAATGAGCGCGAGGCATTGATCGTATCGAGGCTCATTCTTGTCAAACTAACATTGCAACATCTCTGCACCGGCTTAGTATATTTACCCAGCAAAGACAAAGAACTGCTTTGGAAAAACACCGCATGGCAGTTATCATACAATCTGGGTGTGTAAATATTTGAGCGTATGTGGGTTTTTCCTGGTGTGCCTTTACTTTGCTTCAGTGTGGAACGGACGGGGCCACAATATCACGTCACATATTCGCATCGTCTCGCTGAATCTAGGTCAGGCAATGAGCAGAACCCGTTTCACGCTTCAGTGTAATATCAACACTTTGCCCCGATCGGTGCCGGCTGGACCACATTCCTCGATGCTCACGTTCCTGTAATCAGGGGCGGATTATGAGACAACGGGCCCCTGGACACAAGTACACGGTGTGACCACCGTAGGAGCAGGACACGTGCACTTTCAGCTTGTTGTTTTGTGTCTCTGTAGTCGATACACATCTCTCTTGGGTCGTGTGTCTCTTTGTCGTCTTTCTGTGTCGCTTTGTAGTTTTTAAAATGTTTCTTCTTGGTCATTTTAAGTCTATTTGAGTTACATTTTATAGGTGAAGGCCAGGGGGGCCCCTGAGACTTTGGGCCCCTGCGCCTCACCTGTGCCCAGATGATGACAATAAAACCCCAAATGGAAGCCTGGCGTACTCACAATCCTTCTAATATGAAGGCGAAACATCTTTCACCCTCCATTGTTTGGAAGATGTTTGTACAGCAATGATGCAACCAGGACCGGCTGCACAGGGAAGAATTCCACTCACGAAAGGAGTCAGCTCTGTTGATAACAAGCGTCAAGAATGGGATTACGACACACCCGATCAGCAGGAACACAATAGGCATTCCTGAGCGGACCCGTTCGATGCTCAACTCCGCCGTAAACACAGAGATACGGATCGGCCTGAACGGGGATTCCACAGAGTCACGGCACCGTGTCGGAGGAACAGTCGAGCCTCTTGATGGTAA
>NC_136643.1:25711390-25726390 GCF_949748355.1 Melanostigma gelatinosum
CTTCAGGTTGAGCTGGTGCAGAGTGCTGGTCTCCAGCTCATGACAGGAATGTATTGGAGACGACAGTCATAAAGGCAACGCACTGAAGTCCATCCGTCGCATAGAGCACCAGGCCACTGGGCGGCCAACTGTCGCGCAGTTATCCACTTTAATAGAACGTGGAGCCAAAAGCACTGCAGAGATGTGTCGGTCAGATGTCGGTCAATGAATCCTTCTCTGAGAATATTTAGGTCATGTACAGAACGCTGTTTGCCTTTAGGTCGCGCTGCACCAGTTCTTCAAATGAGGCCTCTTAAAACAGCCACTGTTTCACAATTCCCTTTCTTAATCAGTGGTCAAATGAAACTCTCCATGAAGAGCTCTCAGTGGCTCCTGGGAGTCCTCATTTGGAAACAGTAGTCCAAGAGGTCAAAGAAACGGCCCTCTGAGTCCTCAAAGTCCCCAGACTGGCTGGGAAAGTCTGCGCACTGACAGCAGGTTGGGAACTGTTGTGTTCAGCGGTGAAACTCAGGAAAAAAGAACGAACACATGCTCACTGAAGAGAGAGAGAGAGAGAGAGAGAGAGAGAAAGGTTAAGAAGCAAGCTGCATAAAGACATGCATCTGAAAGAGGAAGAGGACCGAGGGAGGAGAAAGACAGGATTCAGAGGCAGGGAGGGAATGAAAGAAGGGAGGAAGGACAGCAGGAAGTGCATGGGCAGACGGGAGGAAGGACAGCAGGAAGTGCATGGGCAGACGGGAGGAAGGACAGCAGGAAGTGCATGGACAGAAGGGAGGAATGGATGGATGGATGGATGGGTGGATGGATGGATGGATGGATAGATGGATGGATGGATGGATAGATGGATAGGTGGATGGATAGATGGATGGATGGATGGATGGATGGATGGGTGGATGGAAGGATGGATGGATGGATGGATGGATGGGTGAATGGATGGGTGGATGGAAGGATGGATGGATGGGTGTATGGATGGGTGGATGGGTGAATGGATGGGTGGATGGGTGAATGGATGGGTGGATGGGTGGATGGATGGATGGGTGTATGGATGGATGGATGGGTGACTGGATGGGTGGATGGAAGGATGGATGGATGGGTGTATGGATGGATGGATGGGTGACTGGATGGGTGGATGGAAGGATGGATGGATGGCTGGATGGATGGATGGATGGGTGGATGGATGGATGGATGGATAGATGGATGGATGGATGGATAGATGGATAGGTGGATGGATAGATGGATGGATGGATGGATGGATGGATGGGTGGATGGAAGGATGGATGGGTGGATGGAAGGATGGATGGATAGATGGATGGGTGGATGGAAGGATGGATGGATGGATGGATGGATGGGTGAATGGATGGGTGGATGGAAGGATGGATGGATGGGTGTATGGATGGGTGGATGGGTGAATGGATGGGTGGATGGGTGAATGGATGGGTGGATGGGTGGATGGATGGATGGGTGTATGGATGGATGGATGGGTGACTGGATGGGTGGATGGAAGGATGGATGGATGGCTGGATGGATGGATGGATGGGTGGATGGATGGATGGAAGGATGGATGGATAGATGGGTGGATGGATAGATGGGTGGATGGATGGATGGATGGATAGGTGGATGGATGGATGGATGGATGGATGGATGGGTGAATGGATGGAAGGATGGACGGATGGATGGGTGGATGGATGGATGGATAGATGGATGGATGGATGGATGGACGGGTGGGTGGAAGGATGGATGGATGGATGGATGGATGGGTGGATGGATAGATAGATTTAAGTCAAAGTGCATAAAGCACTTTATTTGTTTCCAGCATCTGTCCTTGTTTGGGTGCACGTTTAGTACTTTGTGTTCTTTGCACGGTGTTCCAGACTAATGCTGTGTTATTTTTGCACCACTGAAGGAAATACACGACACTGTTTGTGTGGATGTCTGACAATAAAAGAACCTACTTGACTTGATTCGACCTGAAACTCTGCAGCTTCCAGATGAAGTCGGACGCGCCTGTGAAGACTAAAACAACAGGACTCTGCTGGAGGGGAAATATCAGGTCGGGTAGATGTTGGTTTCTGCGAACTGATGTTTTTTACAAGCTGAAGAGACAGCGAGCGAGAAGGAAAAAGTAAAGGTTGGAGAAGGCGGTAAAGAGGGTGAAAGTCTGCTGCAAGATGTTTGCAGGTCGATTAAACACCATAGCTGTGATAGTTAGAGGAAGAAAGACAACATGTTCATATCCGTTTTTATCTTTTATGAAACCAAAGTTGCCTTTTCCTGCTCCTCCACATTCCCCTGGTTGATCACAGCTTCGTGAGTCAAAGGTGAGCTGCTACGAGAATTGATGGTAATTATTGGAGCAGCGGTTATACAAGAGTGATGGGAGTGCGTCGCAGGCGTCTCAGCATCTCATGACTGCTTGTGATGAGAGGTCAGAGGTGTCGGGGCAGCTTGTTTGTTTTGGGACGAGACCGTCCTGACCCTCATCTCCTCCAACATCTCCGGAGGGGGAAGCCAAGGTTGTTAGGAAGGAGACCCGGCCTCATGGTGAGAAGGTACAGGGCTCATACAGGCTGCTGTGAGAAGTCCTTCATCTTTATCTGAACGTACAAACGAACACATTTAGAGCTTCTGGGGCATTTATTCGTGCTTTCTTATCGAGAACATTTGCACAGAAATAGCAAATAACATACGACTGGTGTTGAGGAACAAATGTTGGCATACATTTCTGCAAACCACAGGACACGATGATGTCAACGTTTCTGAACCAAATATATGTTTCATAAAAACAAATCTTTATAATTTTGTATATTTCTCAAGCTGCAACCGGCAAGACCTCTGCTACTGTGAGTGTATTGTTGTTTACTGTTGTGTTGTATATGTAAGGAAGGCCTTGAGAAGAACATGGGCGTGTCTTCAGTCTTCCTGAGGTCCTGAACGTAGAAATACAATACAGACAATAACTGTACACTGAAGCTGAACGATACAAAGAAGAGAAGCTGAGGACAGAGCAGTGCAGTTAAACATCACAAAACAAAGGAAAGAAGACACACGTTTGTGTATGTGAGTGAGTGAGTGAGTGTGTGTGTGTGTGTGTGTGTGTGAGTGTGTGCATGAAGAAGGCTTTAACCTGCATCCACCCGGAGAAGAGTTCTCCCCAGAATGCCTTTTGTTTTCCTCTTGTAACAACGTTACCCGACACGAGGAACACATAACACATGCTGTTATGTGTTCGCTTCACTGGATACATTTCTTTAATATGGGCGGCCCTGGTGGGAGATCGAACTGAACACTGGCGAATGGTATTGCAACAACTGACCCGACGATCGACACTCAAAATAACTTCAACACAAACACATTCGAGCCACCGGGCTGCAGCGCTGAGCCTCCTTTGATCCGGGATATCAACTGATGCAATCACAACTTCAGCTTTCAGTTACGCACCGAGAGCTGCTGGCATCACGACCGAGCGGTCAGACGTCTCTGTAGAGGTAAAGGTCCGAGGAGACTTTTGTTCACGTCACGAATCTAAATGATGACATCGCTTTATACTGAGCACACCAGTGTGGAAAGAGCTATCCAGGCAGATCTCATCCAGCGTTCGTAGCTACCAACGGAAAATAATAGACTTTAATTCATAGAAATCCCAATCAATCAATTCCTATGTGATCTATGAACCAGACCGACAGAACCGACACACGGCGGAAGGGAAGGGGAGGCGGAGGGGTCAAGCAAAAACCTGATCATCCAACCAGGAGTCCGTCAACGGTGAGTTATTTGTCACGTAACTTCTGTACTTAAATAACGACACCTCCGTAGTTGTTTTAACCCGAACCACGATGTCTTTCTAAACCCAACTAAGTAGTTGTGTTGCCTAAACATAACAAAGTTGTTTCCTGTGAAGATAGAAGTTTATTTTGAAAACACTGTATGCGTGTAACGAGCTGAAACGGACTCGCGTTGCTGGTCTTTCAAAGGAAAACGCACAACAAATGAGGAGCAGCTTTTGGTCATATCAACTGTTGTATGAAGATATGTTGATTTCTTTGGTGTTTAAGGTGCAAAAATGCCACTTTTAGAAGAGTGAATGTAGTTCTGAGTGAATAAAAGGATATTTAGTATTTAGCTGAATTAAGAAAGAATGGGACATTTAGGGGTAAAGGTCCAATCGGGAGTTGTTGGCAACACACAGCCTCCGAAAAGTCACGTTCTCATACAACAAAACTGCATCGTCACTCATGTTACCAGGGAAACGTATTTCCTCCCGAAGTACCGTTGTTTTTGACCAATCACAAACATTTGTAATGAATCCCATGAAGTCTGCATAAGAAGGACTTACTAACTTATTTTAAACTCAACCATGACGTTTCGTAGTTTGTGAGTCTTCACTTTGGGTTTATCCAAATGACTGATGTAGATCGTTGCCTACTTACAGTATCTAGATCAATATAGAAGTGATCTTAAGTTTAATAACGTCTAAACCAAATGGTTTTAGGCTTACTCGTGGCAGTGATTGAGTTTCAGTTTTAATAAACTGTTATTAAGGTGCAGAAGTCTCCAGATCCTGCGTCAGTCGCCGGCTGATGATTCCGTCACCTTTACGTCCTCGGTGAAGAGATAATAAGACTCTTCTCATAAAGGCATGAAAGGGAAATGTAAAGACAGAATGTGTGATATTTCGTGTTGGGGGAAATACTGTGGGATGTGGGATAGGTGGAGGTCTAGCTGCTCAGCTGACTCCTCTCTCCCCCGGAGGCCTCGCCTCAGCCGCTGAGCCCCGGCCTTCACATTTCATTTCGTGAGGGAAGGAAGAGTCTCTTGATAAGTCCGCCGCTGCCAAGCTGGACGGTTGTGTAACATCAGGATGTACGTCTGAGTCGATCGCCACTCAGCCAACTATGGTAGGGTTTCATGGAGGGCACGGGGGGATACTTTACCCTGTTGTCTTCAGTCTATCTTTGGCTGTGTGGATGCTGAGACATCAGAGACAGACAAGAGGACACACAGTGAGATATATGAGGAACATCTGCTGGTCACCGTCCAACGAGGCTCAATGGGAAAAAGATAGCAGGGCTGGCAGCCGCTGTGTGTGTGTGTGTGTGTGTGTGTGCTGCTCTCTTTGGTAACTGTAAACACATGCACAAACATCCTGCACAGTTATGTTTTACTTGTCTATACAGCCTATGGTCACAAGTGGACGTCGTGATGTCACCCATTGGTTGATGGACTGATGTTTTGAGCATTTTGGCCGTCGCCATCTTGGTTTTTTGCAACTGCTAAACAGATGTGACCATATTTGGACTGTAGAGGAGTGATGCCGACCTGACCTGTCAATCACCTTGTAGCACCTTGTAGCCGCCGACACAGTCACGCCCTTAAAGCGCTTCCTTTGTTGTTACCGGGGTCTAAGCTGATGTTTCTGTTCTTCAATCACCAGCCCGGCCGAGGAGAAGTCTCTGTCACTCGCTGAGCTCATGCTGGGGTCTGGGATGGCGATACATTTTGAGAAATCAGTTGCAAGGTTGTACAAATAAAACAATCCTGGAGGCGTGATGATACCAGATAAAATACTGACCAATCATTTTCAGCTCCAATTTCTTCAATTCGTCAATTTTTACTCGTGAATTTATAAAACTGTATGTTTTGAACCATTAATGGATACTTCATCTCTAACCACTGATGAGTGAGTCCGCTCCGAGCGTAGCCCGGTAGCTCCGATGGACTCAGAGAGGATCCCGGCCCCCAACCGTCCCCCTTTTCACAGACCCCGCAAACAGTCAAATCCTCTTTTGTTGTGTCTCAATGATGGGGCTGTCGACCGCATTCTCCGAGGCTCCACTGCAGCAGTGATTCACACCAAGTGAGTCACACGGAGTCGCTCCTGAAATCATCGTACAGTGTTCGGCCACCCCGTGCGCCGCTCTCTGTCACTGTGGCCGAAGGCTTGGACCGAGATGACTTAATGCTGCTGTGGTGCATAAAACATGACTTTATTTCAATCAGGAGAGACTTGTTTCATAAGTTAACAATGATTTATTATACAAGCATGACAATTATACATTGTCATGTTTTCAAATGGTTGAAACCTTTCTGATGTTTTCTAAAATCTTCTGTTTTTGAATCCTGATTTGAACCCATAATGTTACTCATGAGATAGCTGCTGTTCCTCCAAAAGTACTTTCATTCCACCAATCTGAGGGGTATGTTTATGCTCTGTTAGCCAATCAGGGATCTCTTTGCACAGCTACCACATGCTGGGCTTCCTGGCGAAGTCTGGGATTGTGGTTATGTTGATTAGTGGCTTGGAGACGTATGCAGCGATATATATATACACGACGGAAACACCCAAAATACAGACCATTCTAGAACAGTGGTGGGGGGGGGGGGGGAGAGTGAGAAAGAGAGAAAAACAGAGAGAGAGAGAGAGAGAGAGAGAGAGAGGATGAAGTCCCCAACATACCACAGATGTTTCTGCAAACCATTTCATCCACAGGGAGCTGAGTGACTTCATCATGTGCTTGAATGAAACCGTATGTGATTTGTTCCTCTGCAGCCAAAGAGCAGAACAGAACGTAAACATCTTTTATCCTCTAGGGGTGCTGGTGTTCACTTTCAATTCAGTTCAGGGTGCAGCCAGGCGTGACGCCACATGCTTAGCCTGTGTTTCAGCACCATGCTGTGTTTCATTGACCGTATACGTCTCTGTTAGACACCTGTCAATCACTGTGTAGCCCCGCCCTAAAGCATCCCCTGCTTTATGGTCTGTGTGACTCTAAATGGACCATAATGTACTAAATGAACATCATGCTGTATTGAAGAAGACTTGAAACTAGAGGTTGAGACATAAACTCATATTTACAATGTTTACTGAGGGAATAAATCAAGAGAGAAGTAGAGTCATTTTCTATAGACTTCTATACAACCAGAGGAGTCGCCCCCTGGTGGACACTAGAGAGGATGCAGAAAATTCCCCTTTAATGACTGCATGGGGTAAAGGTTGATGGCATGTTTACGTTTCTGTTGCCATCCAAACACAAAAGCATACGTCTACTAATCCTACTCTTGTGTATCTCTCTGTCAGAGATGGTGCTCATCCCTATATTGTGATGTTGGTTTGCTCAATGGGCACAGAAGAGATTGACTACATCCACACTAATACGTTTCCGTTTAAAACCGACCACAAACCGTGTCTTCAAACCCTCCGTAGGGTTTACGCCGCTGGACACGCCGCTCTCTACTCGCTCCAATAACAGCTGTGGATCGTTAGTCAAGGCGGCGTGATGAATCAGGGAAGGACGCGTCACGTCTACGTCAAAGGTCTACGTTTCCGCCCGTCCACACTACAACACAACCTGGGAGTTGACACTAACACGGCGTCAGTAGCGTTTCCAAACCCTCCGTGTTTTGGGGGTTAAAAACGTCGTAGTGTGGACGCTACGGATAGACGTAGCAAAAGATATGCGTTTTAAAATGGAAACGTAGTCGTGTGCCCCTTCAGTCCTGCAAAGCTCTGAGACTTCTGCTCTTCGTTGCCTGTGTGAGGTTTGGCCTCTGGACGCTGCAGTAAAGCACCACCGCTCTACTCCGGAGTGTGAGTCAGTGTGTACGTGTTGCTTTCAGGCATTCATCCTGATGTATCTGCACAAGACACTGTGTTTACATGCGTATATGTGTCAGCATTAATGAGATACAGAGCTGGCCCCAAACTACTCCAGCTAAGATTAGATTGTCAGTTTTATATAAAAGCCTAAATTCTACCGGTCGATAGGAGCATAACACACACACACACACACACACACTAGGAAGGTGACATGTTTATAACCATATTCCGTTCAGGACGCATCCTTCTCTTCCTTCAATAGAACAGCGTTCAGGACACAGCTGCATCGTCTTCTTCACACGTGTGAAGGGTTATTAGACAGCTCTCCCACAGAGTTCCCTCCCAGGAATGCAGTTTGTTTATCAGTTTTTACGCCACGTTTTATGATCAGCAAAGCTGACTAACGTCAGGAATGTGGGACAAATGTGAATGTTGTACTTACAGTATTGATCCGTGAAGAGAAATGCGTGAGTCAGGGGTCAGCTACAGAGCAACAGATGTCATGGGCCGGTTATGAGTCAATGGACTTCGCCTGGAGCAAGACACTCAGACTTTATAGATGTTAAAAATCTCTTGCGTTTCACTTTGTAGTCATTACACATTTCTCTGTGATTCTGTCTCTTTGTGCTACTTTATATCTCTTTGTAGTTTTGTGTCACTTTGTAGTTTTGTATCTCTTTGTAGTTTTGTATCTCTTTGTAGTTTTGTGTCACTTTGTAGTTTTGTGTCACTTTGTAGTTTTGTATCTCTTTGTAGTTTTGTATCTCTTTGTAGTTTTGTGTCACTTTGTAGTTTTGTATCTCTTTGTAGTTTTATGTCACTTTGTGGTGGTTTTCCACCTCTTTGTTGTTGCTTTGCGTCTTTGTGTTCATTTTGAGTCTCTTTCTGGAGTCTCTCTCTGGAGTCTGGAGTCTCTTTCTGGAGTCTCTTTCTATAGAAGCAGGGTTTATATAGTGGCTATAGAAGGAGGGTTTATATAGTGGCTATAGAAGAACTATAACCACTATATAAACCCTGCTTCTATAGCCACTGTATAAACCCTGCTATATACCCCATGTCTACCCGCCCGTTTGGCTGGTCCTGCTCCTGGTTCCCAGTCTGCCTGTCCTGCCGGATTTCCCCGCTCGTCTCTTGTCTCGTCCTTGGATTCCCTGTTGTGTTCATATCCCATTAAGACCCGTTTCTCACTGCATCTGACTGTCTGCTTTTGAGTCCTCCAGCACACCCCGTCTCGTGACACTGTAATTCTTTATAAAGAGAAACTATCTCAAAATAACGACTAAATATTTAAAAAAAAAAGATCCTGTAAGTCTTGATGACTTAGTATTTCAAAGTAATGAGTTAGTATCTCAAAGTAATGACTTAATATCTCAAAATGATGACTTAGCATTCCAAAATAATGACTTGGGGAAGCTACCTTCTGAAGCTGGATGCAAAACGTCCCTTTAGGAGCCAAATAACTAAGAACAGCGTCTAGATCAAGTTGAGATTTGAACTTTGACAAAAATGACCTGAACTCTACCAACAGCCCATGAAATCTTAAGTAACCTCTACATACCACAGGACTCACACTGTTTGTTGTACGCAGCTTCCTCCTCCGGCCGTCACAATGTAAAAGAAACACGCAGTGAACGAAACACGCAGTAAAAAGTATTTCATGCTGTTTGACTTCAAGTGAGGATATGATGGAAGACAGATGCAGGATGGATGTCATAAGGAGAGCTCACAGCTGTAATACGTGATTCAAGCCAGACCAGTTTCTTGACACGTTAGGTAGAGTGTACGCTTCTCCTCACTCTGCAACTCAACGCTTTACTGCTCATGGAAGCGGATGCCCGAGAATGAAACAAGACGCAAAGTCTTTCCGTGCTGAGACTCCGAAGAGGACTCTGCTGTGAAAACGTGACCTTTATGTTCCTTTGTTTACGGTCCTGCAACAGTGGGATGGGAAGATCATCCGGGTTTGTTTTAGACAGCTGAGAGACAGTTCAGGGCAGTGACGCAATACTTCAGTTACTCAGATAACAGGCTACAGTCAGGGGACCACTCTTTAGTAAAGCTTTACAAGTTATTTTTTATGTTATTTATTGGTTGCAAAAAGAAGTCTGGTTGTATAGAAGTCTATAGAAAATGACTCTACTTCTCTCTTGATTTATTACCTCAGTAAACATTGTAAACATGAGTTTATGTCTCAATCTCTAGTTTCAAGTCTTCTTCAATACAGCATGATGTTCATTTAGTACATTATGGTCCATTTAGAGTCACACAGACCATAAAGCAGGGGATGCTTTAGGGCGGGGCTACTGTGATTGACAGGTCTCTACCACGGCGTTGACACGGTCTGGAAGTTGTCCGTGTTTTCGTCTTACAACTTTAACCGTTTCAGTGTTTTAACTTCATCGAAGTCAATTATGAAATTTTGGGTCCTTAAGATATCTTTTTCAGCGTGCAGTTGTACTTAGCTCCACCCTCCCGTGTCACAATATCAACGAAGATAAAGTCACCCTAAAACCAAGATTGCATCGGCAAAAAATCGTGATGGCCAAATATCGCGATGGAAACCCTCAAAAACCAAGATGGCGACGGACAAAAATCAAGATGGAAATGGTAAAAAACTAAAATTGAAGATGGCGTCGGCCAAAATGCTGAAGCTGAGGCTTTAAGACGGTAGTCCACATACCATGGATGACGTCAGTGTCTACTTCTTATTAACAGGCTCTGTTCACATGTTGGATATACTGAATCTATAACATGCACAGTAGGTTTGGCAGCTTGTAAGTTCTTTGAGGTTATTTGAAAAAGTAATGTAACTGATTGTGTGTTATTAGTAAAGTAATCGTAATTACATTATATCTGATATTAATCCGGTTAAAGCCAGGCTGGAGTTCATGGACACTGTTTTCTCTCATGAATCTCCTGCATGGTGTTTTGTTACAGAGTGTTCCTGACCTCATTTTAAGAGCAGCAGATTCATGGCGTTTGGCCACCGGGCTGCTGGAGCTGACACATGATCGAGAGTCTCATTAATGTAATTTACTACGGCCATCATCTCCCATCATCACGTTAACTCTGGCTCTGTGAGCTTTAGCTGTACTCTCTGCTTCACTGCCAACCGAGTGTTAGCGATCCACGTCAGGAAGCAGTTAGCTCAGAGCGCGAATGAGGCTCATTTGTTCTGCACTGGAGACGGACTGAATATTGTCTTTCATAACAGTTAAATGCTCAGAGTGAGAAGCTACTGAAGAGCAGCCAAAGAAGAGCAACGGAGGCCGGGTCAGGGCTCAGAAGGTTCTGAGTTTGAATCCAGGTGAGAAAAAGAAAACGTGCCTTTTCAAATCACTGTTGACATGAAACAAGAATGTACAGAATCTCCAACTCAACTCTGGAGAAAATGCAATGGATTGATCAGTTCAATGGACATTGAACTGATCCCAGCTCCTCAAATGTGAGGATTTCCTGCTTTTCTCTGTTCTGTTTAAAGGTTTTGGATTGAAGGCAATTTCATTCCCTCTTTGAAACCAATTCCAATTACTTTCTGTTTCCAGACGTAATCAGCAGTTAGTCGCTCAAAGGCATTGTTAGCTGCAGGCAGCCCTAAAGTGTTTTTTCATCATCTGTAAACGTGTTGTGATGTAACTGACACGAGGTCATTATGAAACCTCTGAATATTAAGAGATTCAAACGTTGTTGTCCTGTAAAGCTTTGGCCGCTGTGAGACAGATGTTATTATCTCTTCCATTACACTGAACTTACCTCTGAGCTGAAGGCAAGAAGCAAGACTGAATTAAAACAAACAATGAAAGCACAAAGAATGTAAAAGATAACAAAACATTATTTCAGAGTAAAGCTCTGTTTAGCAGCTGGGAGGAGACGCAGTTGTTTTTGGCAGCGCAGCAGTAATCCGCCCACATCGGCCATTAATAAACAGCTGGTTTATCACTGAGCTGTGTCCAGTACACTGCTGAAGCAAATTGGTCAGAAAATGACTTAGTTCTTATTATTCTGGGCAAAAGGCTTTATTAAAGACAGCAGATATATGAAGCTGTAGAAAAGATAAAATCATGATTCACAAAATAAAAATGTCAAAATCCAGATGTGGCCAATGTTAAATGCCCTTTGTCTTCATTTTTACCAAATGCCCTTTGTTTAGTTCGAGTTAAGCAGACAGAAGTACAAGAAGCCATTAAACAATATGAATAAAAACACGAATCAATGTTTACAGGAGAGTTATCGTACATGTAAGAGGAACAAGCAGTAAATGCAAATTAGTTTGCATTACTTTAATTAACGACAAGTTCAGTTCAAATACAAACAGGAATATCATTTCATATAAATGTCCGTTTTGTTGCTACAATTTTACACCGACAGTGATGAAGATCAGACGCAGTATTTCATGTGAACGTGTTAAATAAGGTCAGTATGAGGCCTGAATCCAATCCAATGTGTTGGAACGGAGCATCTCTGGATAACAGCAGGAAATAACAGAAGAGGAGAGGAATAACTGACTTTTCGCCCGTTGGTTCTTTGAGTGATTTGTTAACTATTTGCACATTTTTTCTCATGTTCTTTAAATGAAATACTCTGGAAACAACTCTGCTTCCACACTAGTCCCTCATACCTTCACCAAGAAATCACATACAGACTTTGAAATGTGTGCTTCTATTCATGCTTTTTCATCCATGCGTTGTCTTAGAATACTCGGAGAGACCTGTCCCTCGTTAGCCCCGCCCTGATTGTTTCCACCTGTCCCTTGTTAGCCCCGCCCTGATTGTTTCCACCTGTCCCTCGTTAGCCCCGCCCTGATTGTTTCCACCTGTCCCTCGTTAGCCCCGCCCTGATTGTTTCCACCTGTCCCTCGTTAGCCCCGCCCTGATTGTTTCCACCTGTCCCTCGTTAGCCCCGCCCTGATTGTTTCCACCTGTCCCTCGTTAGCCCCGCCCTGATTGTTTCCACCTGTCCTTCGCTATCAACGGTCTTTCCTTGTGGTTCTGTGCACCCTTCTCCTGGTGCATTTTGTCTTCGTTATCAAAGGTTCAAGTCCTTCGGTTCGGTCCAAACCATACAACTTTTAAAGATAAAATAATTAGAAAAAAAATAGCAGCAAATCCTCACGAGCAGGAATCATGAAATGCTTTTACATGAAAATTACCTTTTGCCAGTTATCAAAGTTGTTTAATTTGTCATAAAGCGTCATATTTTCGAAGCTAAATTTGTAAAATAACTAGTAACCAAAGCTAGTAAAAAGAACAGTATTTGCCTGTGGAATGTGGGGGAGTAGAAGTATAAAGTGTACATCTATTGAGGTAATGCTCATTCCACCACTGACTAAGTAGCACAGATAGAGGAAGACATGTCAATGTGTCCTTCATTGTTTGACTCGGGGACCCATATTTAAATTCAGCTCTTAATTTCAACAATAAATATCTGGAGATGGGCATCGAGATGAGGGGTGAGATTTAGGTGTTTTTAAACCTCGCCTCCTTTGTCTCCGTCTCTCTCCAGAGTAAAGATGTGAGTGTTTTATTAAATGGAACTGTATTCAGCCTGATATGAGCCCGGATCACTTGGTTCTGCTTGGATCATCACTATATCAACACTGCTGCGTCAGTCATGTGGAAGGCAAGGCCTTGTTAACTGGAAATATTTAGGGGTTATTCCCCTGCATTTGGAGAACAATACTGAGATTTTACTGGAACAATGCGAACATGTAAATACATATCCCAGCAAATACTACGATGGAAACAATATCTGCCGGGTTTCTGTCTGATGAAACCCGAGTTTCACAGCTGAAGGAGGTGGAATTATGCACAAAACATTGAGTCATTTGACATGTTTGTACTCGTGGTGAGGTTGCAGAGTGCAGCCAACTGGAACTCCTCCGTGTGCCAAGAGATGTCATCGGGGAACGACAACGTCTGAGGGTGAAAGCATGAATCCCTCTTTCTAGAGCCATTCTGGGCAACTGTATGAAGATATAAACTCATCATTCTACGCTAGAAAACACTCAATGATTCCTTTTTTCAGTAAAGAAAATATATATTCTGGTATTCATTTATTATTGCATCATGTATTGTGTTGTTATATATTTTTATTAAGCAAAAGAAACCTCAAAAGAACCAAAATAAATGGTTATTATGACATTTATCTAATATTAATTGAATTATTTTCAATAAATAAAACAACCTAATAATACAGGCTGGTCTAAAAACAAAAAGCGAAATCATTCGTAGATAGTTATCCATGTAACCAAGAACCAGGAAGTATAAAGGCCGCTAAAACAAACAACATGTGAAGGTGAATGGGTCCAATAAACAGCGATATTTCAGCCTGGAGGCCGCTGTGAAACGACGATCTTTTACTGAACCTAACTCAGTATTTCCCCATCTTTTCTAAACATAACTAATTATTTTACTGTCTTTTCCCAAGTAGTTTAGTCGTCTAAACCTGACGGAGTTTATTTTGAAAAGACTTTATGCGGAAATTGACACGTGTTGCAGGCTTCTGTAGGAAAACGCACACAAATTAGGAAGAACTTGTCGTAGGACGTCATATGAACCGTTGTATGAGGATACGTTGAATAATAATATATCACATTTCTGCCAATAGATCCCCTAAATGCTGCAGACTGGCCCTTTAAGCTTGTTTGGACAGGACACAGAGAGAGATGTCAGTGTGTGTCACTCTTTGAGTTAACCTGTTGTTACTGTACCTGTGTCCCGTTCATAAAGACAGCTGCAGGGAGTTCCACATTAAAAGCTTCCCGTCGGCTGCAGCTTTGTGGCACCAGCCTCAGAGCTGCTGTGTTTCTGAAGCGCGCGCCGCCGCGGGCAGAAGGATTATCTGGTGTTTGTGAAGAGATTTGTGATAATGGGAGCTGGCATGAGACACACATTCTCCAGACATATCACCTGTGTGCTGGCTCACTTCTGTTAATGATGTGTGTGTACTACAGGAAGCACAAGTACGTGTTTGTTTCACTTCCGTCATTATTTAGGAATCGTTGTCATTTTTTAACTGTATACTCTCGTTGTTAGATGTGATATTCTTTGTGTTTGTCGACTGTACCAATTCTATTTAACTGCTACTTTATTTGATCTTGTTTTAAGTTCATGTTGAGTTCAGCTGCACAGTGATGAAAACAGAAAAGTGATTAAAAAAATAAAAAAGAGACCTAAACCAAGAACAATATTCCTTATTTAAATGCCATTTTAAAATAACATGCAACATTGTCGAGAGTTCGTGAGTGAATGCCAGAGTTGGAGCTGTTTCTGTCACATCTGCTGCTTTCACCTACATCAACTTTCCTAGAATCAAAGTGAGCCCTTGAGGGACATGGTTCCCTGTGATTGACAGCGTGCATGCTTGTCTAGATGAATTCTTGTGTTTCTGGACCTCTGTAGCAAGAC
>NC_136643.1:25733890-25747080 GCF_949748355.1 Melanostigma gelatinosum
TTTTTTCTAATGAGTAAAGACAATATTAGTTTCTACTTGACCATATCAGCTGACCCCGATGCCGCTGGTAGACTGTTTCGCAGGGACAAGATCAAACAGGAGTTCAAGAGAGGATGGCTGGCTAGTTAGCAAGCTAACATTAGCTTGCTAGCAAGCCTGGTTAGTAAGCCGCCTACTCTCCTCCCGGCAAAGCAGTCTCCTAGTGGTGGAAGCAGAGGGTCCGTTAGACCCTCTATCCAGCAATTGGGTCAATTTCTGTAACAAGTGTAGCATGAAAGAACGGTGAAAATAGCATGGTAGCTAGCTAACTAGCCAGCCAGCCGCTAAATGAGTCAAATTTAACAACTTAATGCTTCATCCACACTATCTTGTCACAACGCAGGAAAGCTCATTGCTATCGCCAGATAACTTTGTTTGGATACTTTACCTTAAGCAGTGTTGCGTTGATGCATAGCGTACTTATTAAACTAGCTAGCCGTACGCGAGTTAGCTTGCTAATTCTTCTCATAATTAAATTTCTAGCAACATTTTCTCACCACTTCTGAAATGCTTCGCCGATGAAGCTAGCTGGAGGCTAAAATCACATTTTATCATCTTGAATGTATGTGATATGGATTCTGGCGTCCAACAACACAACACGGTTACATGTTTGATGTGTAGCTTTAGCCCACTTCTCCGAGGTGATTCGTGTTGGCCTACAGTCTGTCCTTTGTCCTTTGTTGCCTCCAGCAAACACTGTGACATAGTCATGACGTTAGCTGTAAAATGATCGATTAGCTTTGCATTCTCTTATCGTCTGTGAGAATATCTCTGTCGTTCACCTTTCAAATGTCTGAGGATTCACGACAGGACAAAACTCTACAAGCAGCTCATCATGTACATTTGCTCAAGAGCTTAAAACATCAGCATGTTAGTGAGATGATGAAGATTGCCTGATTTCTGATACCACTTACAGCTTCCTGTCTCATACTGGTTTGAGGAAACCAAAATGGCAACAACCAATCTCTGTTGTGCCAGTTGAATCTCCTCCAGCAGACGCTCTCTTTGTCTCGATCGGACAGATAACTGCTCGATCGCCTCAGTGAGCATCAGAATGATATGTCTGCTGATGTGAGTTGTGGCTGACAGTTGGAGCCTGCAGATACATCTTGTGGTTAATTGTTCTGCTGACAGGAAGTCTTCAGAGAACACCAGCATCGTTTTGGCGCAAAATGTTGCTGCAGAAAGGACAAAACGGGAAAATACTGATGCTTCTCCCCTTCGGTTTGTTCAAGGGAAGGTTTGTGGCCCGTGCCTGCTCTGTCACACTCTCCTCCGCTTTTATCCGTCCACATCCTCTCACATGCAGCTTCCCAGTGCAGCCAGTGTCACGCGTGTGTCTGCAGGGTGTATCAGCTGTAATACCAGACTGTAGACTGTTTCAAAACCAATCAATCAAACCTCCCAAACCCCGTTCTTTCTCAGAGATAAGCCAGCTGTCTTTCTCTTTCATTTTTGTAGAAGCTGCCCTCTGATAACAAGCTACGTTGCATGGAAGTTAAAACAATTAAATATGGTTCAAGAAACACATTCATGAGAGTCTGTACTCGTCATAGTTTCAATCTCAACACCGAAACATCATTCTTCTGTCTCGCTCTATGTCCCTGGTTCCTTAGAAATGTTAATATTTGCAAAACAAATATGCTGATGTTGAATAAATCACAAATCACATATTTTACAGATCACATATTGCTGCTTTTGGAGGAATTAGAGAAAAGTGAGGTTTATCTTTGCAGAGCGCTTCTCGGCAGATAAGAGGTTCTCAGACGTGGAGACGGAGCGAGAGACGATAGCGGTTCTCCACATGTTGATTGAGGAAGATGAAGGGCTGCTTGGGGGGGGGGGGGGACTGAGAGAGAGATGGGGGTGAAAACAGAAGATTAGCTATTTTTAGTCCATAGGGCTCGTTATACGACGCCACTGTTTCTCCTCCACAGTAGCTGGAGGTCTGCTATGGCAACACAGGCTGTAATGACTTATGAGAAGCTTACGTTGGCCTCTGAGTGTGTGTGTGTGTGTGTGTGTGTGTGTGTGTGTGTGTGTGTGTGTGTGTGTGTGTGTGTGCGTGTGTGTAAGTGTGCGTGTCCTTTTGCCCCTTTATGGCGCGCTGCCAAGAAATGGCTTTGAATGTAAGTTAGCATGTGATTACTGGACTCTTTGAGTCAGCGCTGTAGCCAAGTGTTCACGGTTCATGTGTGTGTGTGTGTGTGTGTGTGTGTGTGTGTGTGTGTGTGAGTGAGAGTGTGTGTGTGAGTGAGAGTGAGAGTGTGTGTGTGTGAGAGTGAGAGTGTGTGTGTGTGTGTGTGTGTGTGTGTGTGTGAGTGAGAGTGTGTGTGTGTGTGTGAGTGTGTGTGTGTGTGTGTGTGTGTGTGTGTGTGTGTGTGTGTGAGTGAGAGTGTGTGTGTGTGTGTGTGTGTGAGAGTGAGAGTGTGTGTGTGTGTGTGTGTGTGTGTGTGTGTGTGTGTGTGAGTGTGTGTGTGTGTGTGAGAGTGAGAGTGTGTGTGTGTGTGTGTGTGTGTGTGTGTGTGTGTGAGTGTGTGTGTGTGTGTGTGTGTGTGTGTGTGTGAGAGAGAGTGTGTGTGTGTGTGTGTGAGAGTGAGAGTGAGAGTGAGAGTGAGAGTGAGAGTGAGAGTGAGTGTGAGTGTTTTCTTAAATGAAGGCGGCTTAATTGTGGCTAGGAAATGGAAAAAATAAAAGAGTTCAGCATTGCAATTCTGGTCCAGATCCTGGTTTATTTCTGGCGCTGTACAGCCAAGACATGCCTCCTAGTCTCATTACGACACACACACACACACACACACACACACACACACACACACACACACACACACACACACACACACACACACACACATCAGGCCTTCTAATAAAACCCAGACCGTGCCTCCCCTGCTGTTGCCGGGTTGGTGAAGCCACAGTGGAACAGGATCCCGCGAGCCGCTCCCTGGACCTCGAATCAGCTTCTCGCTCTCTGTCCTGTGTGAGCTGCTGTAGTCAGAACCTCCATCACCGTTCAATGTCAATGTATCAGCTGGTTTCATCATGAAGAGAATCAAAGAGGTCATAGAACGTATAAAACATCCTGGATTCATCGCTCGCTGGGGCGAGGAACTGCTCAGGTATTGTACAAGTACATGTTTGAGGCACTCGTGCTTTACTGGAGTATTTACATAAAGCATCCCCTGCTTTATGGTCTGTTTGACTCTAAAAGTCAGATCTGCCGTTATATTTTAGAGTCGCATCGGCGAAATCTTAACCAATAACCGTAAAACACAATCCTCCTCTGAGTTCTCCTGGTGGCTGTTGGCTGAGTTCGGCCTCCAATATTGATCCTGACCTCCGCTGGAATGCAGGCTTGGACCACTTCACCTTTGACCTTCAGCGTTGCTGAAAGGAGACGGTGGACAGCGACAGGGCTCTGCCGCGTCGACGCCGTGATTGTTGCCGCCGACTGACGTGCTCACACACACACACACACACACACACACACACACACACACACACACACACACACACACACACGACGAGGCTGCAGACTGAAGTGGAGATGAACTCCTCGGCTCTAAATGTCGACACATTTTTAAGCTTTTCACGTGTCATTTAACATCGTTCTCGTTCCCAACTTGTCGCATACAAACTCACGGTGGCAGTTTTAAACACAAGATTAACGTTGTGAATTTGGAGAAAATCACAGTTTGGGTTAAAAAAAGGACTTTTGTTGGACAGCAGAGAGAATTCAACGTCTTTAGACACTTACGCATCGGCTTCACGTTTCAGAAGCGGAGGTACCGGGCTGCAGAGGATCACGATGATACTGAAGGAAGTGAACCAGACTCGTTCTTTGCTGCACCTCGTCAAGCTGTCAGACTGCAGGTCTGATGAGGTCAGAGGTCAGCTGAGGGGCCGGATATGAGAGTAAATCGCATGGTGTCTCTGGTTGGAGACATCATGGCGGCACTTTGATTGACTGGATGAACGTTGATGAATTATTAAAGTATTGATCAAATTGATATACCAACAGCAACAGCTGTCAGCAGTGGAAACAGACGAGTTGTTGCTCTGTGTGTCCCTGGCAGGTCGTCATCATTCAGAGCTTTTTAAGGAAACAAAAGGCAAACCGACAAAAATGCTGAGACGAGCTCCGGCACGCGCCGACTGATCCGCTGCACGAAGGCCAAACCGCTCTGAGAGTCCGTCTTGGCTTCAAGCTGTCGGTGACGTCTCTGCTCCTGTTTTCCTTTCAGTCACTCATTTTGCTTAAATGCGTGAACGTGACCGTGTGAAGAATGTTGCTCAGAAGATATCAGGCGGATTCCTTTCTCCCCTGATCAATGAACACACTTACATTCCAAACATTCAGCCAATCAAAGATTCAGGAGAGAACATCCACCAGCATGAGACCCGTATCAACCAACCGCTGTCTCGCTGTCTCGCTGGTGAAAGACGCTGCTTTGCAAACAACGAACTCCTCGAAACCATTTTGCTTTCTGAAGGCTGAAACAACACAGAATTTATCTGAAACATGCAAGCATGCAAACATTTCTGGAGTTCCGGAGCGACTCCTTCCTGTTTGGGAACAGATCATTAGATGGTGACCTTTGTCTGGACGTGTCGTAGTTCAGCTGATGGGGTCACGAGGGTCAGCGCCCTGCAGGAGAGTCAACCTGCAGCTTCAGAAGAAGGCCGCTGAGTGACGTTCATGCGCTGTTTGTAGTTATACCTACAAACACCAACGCGCTGTAACGTGTGGAGCAGGCCGTGATGGATGAACACCGCTCTTTGTTTCATTTGTCACGTTACTTCCTTACTAAAGGACCTCCGTAGTGATTTCAACCCAAAGCTCTTCCTAACTTCATGTTTCAATGACTGCATGTCTGTCGCCAGCTGAAAGTCACACGTGTTTCTGGACTTTTGTTGGAGATTGAATCAACATTAATTCATACAATTTAGCAAAAACCTTGATTCCTTAAAAAACATGCAGCACAAATATCCAACAACCACGGCCCGATTAACGTCAGGGAAAGAGTGTTATGATGCTAAAAGCCTCACTTTATAACATCAATCCATCACTGCAGCATCATCCGATCAGAAAATACATTTGTAGGAATAGCTTGAATTTCCTTTACGGGGCAATTTTGTTATTTTGCTCACACTCGAAGCAAACTTCAACCTGCTGGAGGCACCAGCTCATGAGTGGAGTGCAACATCACAGGAAGTGTCAGGTGAGATGAGCATCTCGCTCATTTGCATATCTAAAACAGCTCACTTTACTCACACACCCTCGAGGCATTCAGACCAACATGTGGTGCAGCCAGGACATCCCAACAGCCTCTTATAGGTCAACATGTATGGAAATGTACAGATATTAAACATCGCTCTCATTTTACAAACACTGTATTTCCCACGCACGCACGCACGCACACACACACACACATACACATACACACACACACACACACGCACGCACCCATACACATACACACACACACACACACGCACGCACACATACACATACACACACACACACACACGCACGCACACGCACGTTTTGATTTTGGGACCAAAACTCTGATGCAAAAATGATTTATACATTAATTGATAGTAAAATAAATAATATATTATAAAAAATAGAACAAATAACATAAAAACATGTATACACATTTAAAAAAAAGAAAAATACCATTTGAATTCTGTGAGATCTAGATGTGTGTGTTGTGTGTGACACGGTGACATCCAGTCAGTTGAATTCAGTCACAACAACAACAACAACCATGAAGTCACACACCGGCTCGCTGCCGTGTGTCAACAGCATCCCTCAGTCCACAGGGAGACTGTGCTCAACAGATTAGCGGGGTTAGAGGGTCTGGAAGGTGGAGGAGGGGCCTGTGTGTGTGTGTGTGTGTGTGTGTGTGTGTGAGAGTGAGAGAACACACACACACGATGCAGATGTAACCGGCCAGCAGCAGGGCTCAGACCGTCTGTTTCTCTGATTCCTGCCTTGGTATCTCTGTCTGACTCGCTGAGTGATCTGTCTGTCTCAGGCGCTTCAGGACAACTCGGCGGTATCACCAACTGTTGGACGAGTGCCAACTTTAAAGGGTCACAGACAATGACCTACTTTTCCTTTTGCCTCTTCCCTCTAGCCGTGGACATGGTTTCGATTTTTATCTGCAAAGAATTTCAGATATCTGTCTGGGATGTCTTCCTCCAGCCCAATACAACGAGGTGGCCTCGGCTAACTCAGTTATAAATCGTACAAATAGTCCCTATAATAAACTTTAAACAGTGAGATAGATTTGTATCGGAAGAGCGATGAAGCTGCATTCTCTCTAGTGTCCACCAGGGGGCGACTCCTCTGGTTGTATAGAAGTCTATAGAAAATGACTCTACTTCTCTCTTGATTTATTCCCTCAGTAAACATTGTAAACATGAGTTTATGTCTCAATCTCTAGTTTCAAGTCTTCTTCAATACAGCATGATGTTCATTTAGTACATTATGGTCCATTTAGAGACACACACACCATAAAGCTTTAGGGCGGGGCTACACGCTGATTGACTGGTCTCGTCTCTACGTCACACTTCCTCAGTCCATATATGGTCACTTCCTGTTCACTGGTTGCAGAAAAACAAGATGGTGACGGCCGTGTTCTAAGATGGTTTCGCTGAACTCAAGGCTTCATACCGTCAGTCCACAAACCAGTGGGTGATGTCACAACGACTACGTCCATATCTTGTACATTGTATGATAAAATCTGAGCAAATAACAGTGAATCAGCTAAATCGGCTGTTTTTTTATTTTTACATTTGTGTTAATTGGCCCTTTAAATTGAAACAAGCCATTTCAGTTGAGGACATTTATTCACACTCTACTACTGTTTCATCCTCCCACCAATCGAATTATGCTTCCTCCGACGCAAAGTAGCAGTTTTTCAAGAACCACCTCAGTTAATGACAGAAAATGTAAAACAGCTTTGGTGAAACCGTCGAACCTGCTTCCAAGTCACACGACTGTAATCAACGAGCCCCGGCTGTAATTAAGTATAGAAGACCTAAAAGAATGAAACTTTCCCAATTTGGCTTAAAACAAAGAAAACGAACAGAAGGTTTTGACATTTAAAACGTTCAGGACATCGTCTGGTTTAAAGGGATGAAAACTCGTCTGTTGGGTTCTAACAACAAGCCGTGAACCCGTCATTCCACCGGAGCAGACTGCCGGCAGCGAACCCACAGTTTCCATCTCCAACACAATGTTGTTTAGATGTCCTCCACCTGAGTCACTCCCTCTCACCGCAGGCTTTTGTCTCAGTCTGGGTCCCTCAAGCTTTTTGTCTCCGTCCGTCCTCCACATGTCTCCACGGCCTGATCCGCCTCGTGCCGCAATGTTTGGACAAACTGGTGGAGACGGAGACGCGCTGGCTGTGGAGGAGAGTGATGCAACAAAGAAAATGTTCTTTAAATGCCCCCTGATGTTTGTCTCAGAGGGTTTAAAGGTAATCCCGAGGAGTAAACAGATGATGGTGATGGACTCGAGAGGAGTCAAACGGCTCCTCGCCAACGCCGCATTTAAACTCTAAATGTTCGCAATTCAAGTCTTATGTATGTTCTCACGGCTGGTGAAGAAATGAGCCGTAATTCACAGATATTCCACAACATCATCTTATCCACGGCATCACGAATGAGGAAGTATAAAGACAGCAGGAGCTCACGGGCGGGTGGAGCTGGAGCTGGATGGGTCCAACAAGCAGCGATCTATTTCTCACGTAACTTCAGTTATTTTAACCCAAACAACCATCTTTTTCTAAAAGTTACTAAGTCTAAACCTAATTTCCTGTGAAAATTAAAATGTATTTTGAAAAGACTGCATGAACGCGTCGAGCGGAAACTGACTCGTGTTGCTGGACATTCGTATGAAAACGCACAAAAAATACATTTAGTAAAATATGCGAACGGTTGTGTGAGGACACGTGGATGTTCTCTCTACTTTGACACGTGGGGGTCTTGTGCGCGTGTGATGCGTTCAGTGGGTCGTGCTGTCTCAGCTGAAGGCCGTGATGGAGGTGAGAGAAGTTGTTCTGTTGCTGGACATATTGCTTTTCAAAAACACAGAGCGTGACTACAAACTACACTCTCAATGTGTCAGAAAAACACCTCCCAAAAATGATTCCACACCCACTTGTCATCTTTTCCAGAATTTGCGGAGCCGTACCTCAAACAGAACGCTCTGCGTTCAGGGTAAAAGGAAAAGGGAAACAGCGGTTCTTTATTGTTGGCAGACAAGGTGGAAGTCTGGCTTCTTAAAGCAGCAGCGGTGGCGGCTGCTGTTTTGTGTCACAGCGACTCCCTGTCTGCCTGAAGCATCTCATCCGACCGTCCGTCCGTCCGTCCGTCCGACCAGCGTCTCCGACTGCTCATCGTGTCCTCGCGGCCTCTTGTTGAACACCCTGCTCATGTGTGTTTGTTTCCCCCGGAGGGAGGGAGGGAGGGAGGGGGGGAGGGCTGGACTGCTCTCTGAATAGATATTCAGCAATGTGCACTGTAGTGTGTGAAGGTGCATTCGTGCATGTGTTTACAGTGCAAAGTGCAACCCTGAACAGACAAGACTGCAGCCCAGGTCTCTGGACTCTCTCCGGCTCATTCTCTCTCTCTCTCGCTCTCTCTCGCTCTCTCTCGCTCTCTCTCTCGCTCTCGCTCTCTCTCTCGCTCTCTCTCGCTCTCTCTCGCTCTCTCTCTCTCTCTCTCTCTCTCTCTCGCTCTCTCTCGCTCTCTCTCTCTCTCTCTCTCTCGCTCTCTCTCGCTCTCTCGCTCTCGCTCTCTCGCTCTCTCTCTCTCTCGCTCTCTCTCGCTCTCTCGCTCTCGCTCTCTCTCGCTCTCTCGCTCTCTCGCTCTCTCGCTCTCTCTCTCTCTCTCTCTCTCTCTCTCGCTCTCTCTCGCTCTCTCTCGCTCTCTCTCTCGCTCTCTCGCTCTCTCTCTCTCGCTCTCTCTCGCTCTCTCTCGCTCTCTCGCTCTCGCTCTCTCGCTCTCTCTCTCTCTCTCTCGCTCTCTCTCTCGCTCTCTCTCGCTCTCTCTCTCGCTCTCTCGCTCTCTCTCTCTCTCTCGCTCTCTCTCTCTCTCGCTCTCTCTCTCTCATCGACTGCCGGCCTTCCAGGTCGATACTCTCCTCGGCTTCAGGTTTTCGATAGCCATGGCTCTACAGGCGTGACCAAGACGTTCCCTTTCAGACACACTGAACGGGGAATGTCAGATGGTATCCACGTGGACGCTTATTTATTCTCTGTCACTCTATTAGCACAGACCTGGCCTCCCGTTCCTCTCTCAGCTGAAGCCCTTCTGCCGGCCTCGGGTCATGTGACAGCAATGTGTTTGACCCACTTTGGGTATTTTTGGGCTGAGTAAACTTATCGTGGAGAGATGTGTTGTTGTTGTTTTTTTCCATGGATACCAAAAGAAGTGCTTTGTTTTGTGGCGACCCGGCGTCTTCCAGAGTGGAACAACGAGGAGGTAGAAACCGCTGAGCGGCAGTCGTGGTCAACCAGCGGCGTTTCCAACCGCAGTTCTGACACACCCTCAATTCAGTCTGGCTTCTTCTGCTCCAAAGCAGCCATTTAACCCCGAAACCTGAAGGTTTGTGCAGTTGGAAGTTCAAGAAAGTGATGACAAGATGATTTCAGTCGCAGAGAGAAAGAATGTGCATCGAGAATGGAAGGTGTTCTTCCAGACAGAAGTATTCGTGATCAAAGGAGATGGCCGAGTACTATCAATGCTCTTATCATCCTACGCGGGACACTTTTCAGGAGGACAGATTAGATGGAACAATTGTGGCATACCTTTGTGTTTGTCATGCAGAGGAGATAATGGCCCTCAGTGGGCTGCTGTGGGCAAATAATCCTGTCAGGTAGACACAAAGATATGGGACATTTCAGCAGACAGACAATCGGCTGCATCGTGTCTCTGCAAAAGAAAAGAGGGTCGGCTTTTTTTGTAAACTACACAAACTTTTCCAAGGAAACGTTGACTTTCAAGCCATAACTGTGGAACCAATGGACTCTGAGATTTAATCCCAAATGCTGAAGCTCTCTTTGAAAGGTCAACACGTGAGTTTAAGTTTGATGGAGGCGAGTGATGGACACTCCCAACCCGCCGGGCTCCTACAGTAAAGTATACTGTAGCTGCAGCTATAAGAACCATGCGTCATGCGTCATGCGTATGAAGAAGAAAAAGAGTGGACATTCCTCCTCATCAGCCATGTTGTTCTTGGCCCTGGAGCACATTCTCACACCTGGTCCCTCTGCACACCGCCATGCTGTCGCACACCAACACTCGGCTTCTTTATGGCACCGACTGACTGAACAGACTGGAAAAACACACGATGGGCCCTTCACATAAAAACACACACACACACACACTACACAGGTACCCAGCTCGAGATTTAAACAGGATGCGACCAGCAGTCAGCTCTGCCTTCAAAATAAAAGAGGCAAACTAATGAGCGGAGGGTACAAATCATGCAACATCTAATACTCAGTGTGAGTGATGAACAACAGATTCGCATGAAGACAGCGCAGCAAATGTATCAGGTAAAGATCACGTCTCCCTGAGAGATAACCAAGTGACTATAAGACAGAACGCATAAAAACAATTCAAAATAAATGCTGAATTAAGCCCCTTTGTGTTGTAAAACAATGTGCAGTAACAACTGTGGCGGAGATGAATATAGATTATAAAAGTAATCTTGATAAGATAAATAAAATGTATTCAAAGACCAAAAAAAGAAAGAAAAAAAATGTAATCTAACATTCATTTCTTTAAGTCACAAAGGATATCATGTTCATTACATCATTTTACATGATACGTCTTTGGAATAAAATAAAATCATCTTTGGACCACAAATGTAAAGGAATAATTCATAAACTGGATTATGTTGAAGCTCCACTTTCCAGCACCGTGATGTTAGTGGTTGGTTTTCTTTCAGGCTACAGCATCTCAGTTATTAAAACGCACCAATGACCAACAAAGAAATAATAAATCAACGTTTATACACAAGTCAACTTTTCTGGAAGTTGTAAGCAAAACATATCGTGCAAATAAATGAACTCTGCCTGGATATAAGTGGACGATCTGATTATGTAAAGGATATAGCTGTCTGTAAACACGACTATATTGTATGTAACACCGGAAGTTCACTCTTTGTAGTTTAAACGAGCACTGCTAACAACGTTTCCCTTCATCTGGACTTCATAAGCCGCTTTAATTGTTATCCACATCCCTCAAACTCCGTCCTGTATAATAAACGCGATTTTATTTTGAAAAGTAACAGCGGAAGTGTGTGTGTATGTCATCCTCCGCTAAAATTCCAACATTAGAGTAAATCGAGGCGGAGCGGAGCCGCGTCGTTCAGACACAGTGGAGACACACACAGAGACAGAGGAGCGCGCACGGGCTTCACCTCCTCTTCCTCCTCTTCCTCCTCTCCATCATGGACTCTCCGCGGGCTCGTGCCCTCCTGTCCACCGGATAAAACACTTTGGACTTATCACTTTGGACTCGTATCATGGGAATAAACCGTCCGCGCGCTCGGCCCCGTGGATATATACGGCGTTAAATGGAAACCATGTCCCCGCAGCAGGGGACCATGGGACAGAACAGGTCCGACTCCCTGACGGGAGACAGCAAAAAGGTACGAGCGGCGCTTCTCCCGCGGCTTTCTGGCGCTGTGGTGCGTTTTTACGCACTGATCTACCCAGTGCGCTCATTTAGGATCAAACGGTTGAAACTGGAGTGTGAAGCTGCTGCTTCACGGTGTAATGGCTGTCTTATTTCAGAGTTTCAAGACCAAATAGAGATGTGTCTCTGAACTCTCAGACTATATCGGCTTCATTTTCTATAATTGAGTTCTTTGTCTTGATATTCTTGTAACTCTGCAGCAGTTTGTTGTGCTTTGGAGTGATTCATGAGTCGACACGCTGCCATGCTCCTCATTCTGAGTAACAATCAGTGTTTTAAACATTCCATGCAGCTTTGTCTCATCACTGTGTTTGATTTATCTGGTGAGATATAAAGAGTATAAGTACAAGAGCGCAGTTTATCAACGTGTTTCAAGAAAAACTGCACAGACAGCCTCTTTATTTTAATATATATATATATATATATATATATATATATATATATATATATATATATATATATATATATATATACATATATATATATACATATATATATATATATATATATATATATATATGTATATATATATATATATATATATATATATATATATATATATATGTATATATATATATGTATATATATATATATATATACATATATATATACATATATATATATATATATACATATATACATATGTATTAATAAATTAATAATGTCACAAATCCTGACTTGATGAAACAGCTTTTTAAACGAAAGGCCAGAATGAATCCTCGTGTCACTGCTTCAGGTTTCACTTTGTGTTCTGCTGAATCCAGACAGTCTGCGACTGAAGGAGCTGAATAATCGATCGTGATTATTGGTTCATCAGACAGACAGGAGTCACTCATCACGCACACACACACGCGCACACACACAGAGGGATGATGCCATCAGATCTCTCAAATGTCTCCTCATTCATCTTCAATTCAAAACGAACAAGTCTTAATAAATGTCTTACTCTCAGGAGTACTTCCGCTCGTTTCACGTATTGATTGTAGTTTTCTCGCCCCGGTGTTGGTCCTCTGACCGACCGGAGAGGATCGTGCAGCAGCTGCTCGCTTTCGTCGCAGTGAACAGCGCCCCCAAATCGACGCGCGTTTAGAAGGTGTTACTGCACCTTCCAGCAGGCAGAATGTGAGTTTATAATGTTAAGAATGTCCCATATGGAGATGGATCCTGGATGAAAACATATTTAGCAGAACTAAAACAGAAGTACATGCACGTATTTATACACATATTGTTATGGATGCATAATGTATTTCTTTATGTATGTGCAGCATTGGTTCTGTGTATTATTGAGTACTTAATATTGGGGGTAATGATCTTTATATATCACTGATGTACTATCAGTGCATACATTTAACATGCAGTGCTTCTCTTACTCATATTTGTGTGGTGGGTCAGCTGTGGTTGTAAATGGATTTCAAGACGACGACGAACTT
>NC_136643.1:25747280-25772268 GCF_949748355.1 Melanostigma gelatinosum
GTAGTTCATGCCCAACATATTTCTATAACGCTTCTCTGCGTCGCTCCGGTATATTATTTGAAAGCGGACGCGATGTTCTGAGATGCACATTATAGACGGCAACTAACAACTGAACGCGCAACCGCAAGACCCCTAAAACTCTTACGTGTGAAGGCGGTTCCCAGTCGTAAAGCCACTCAATGCAACCGCAGTAAATAAGCACGCACGCACATGCAACACACGCACATGCAACACACGCACATGCAACACACGCACATGCAACACTCACACACGCACACACACCCACACACACACGCAGCGCTGCATGGTTGCACCGTCCTCGATGATGAACTCTTTCACACGCTCACTCGGTACATTCTGCATCAGGAGGAATCCAGTCACAGCCGGAGGCGAAGTCTGTGGTTCAAACGTTACGTAACGGATCAAAACAGACGATTTCCTCTGATTATGTTTCATCTCTCTCTCTCTCTCTCTCTCTCTCTCTCTCTCTGTCGCTCTCTCTCTCTCTCTCTCTCGCTCTCTCTCTCTCTCGCTCTCTCTCTCTCTCTCTCTCTCTCTCTCTCTCTCTCTCTCTCTCTCTCTGTCTCTCTCTCTCTCTCGCTCTCTCTCTCTCTCTCTCTCTCTCTGTCTCTCTCTCTCTCGCTCTCTCTCTCTCTCTCTCTCTCTCTCTCGCTCTCTCTCTCTCTCCTCTTCAGCTCTGAGGAGCACAAGGACAAGTGGTTGGCACTCATCAAAAGGTAAATGTTTGCTTTGTCTCCTGCTAATACTTTGTGGTTTGTTTTGTGGTGTTCATTTGTGGTGTTCATCTTTCAAATCAGAATTGAAAGATCTGATTCAGATTGAACAGAAGAGCTTTAGATAATAAATGCATGCTCAGATGAAGTGATACTGTACATGCATGAACACTGGACTGGAAACATGAGCTTGTATTCATGTACTTTGTTTTATTCTCTGCACAGTCGGATAGTTTCGGGCAAAGAGAAGGACGACCCCAAGACCGTCCCTCTGAAGATATTTGCAAAGGATATTGGAAATTGTGCATACGTAAGATTCTCTCCTGTGATTTGCTTCCATCGGCACAAAAATGAATATCGTCTGATTTGTCTGTCCTTCAGGGGGAATGAGGGACACGACCGACAGTGCTGCCATTTATGTAACACACGACGAACTCGACTTTCCCACAATGTTTCTGAAATGTGTCCACCAGGCCAAGACGCTGGCGGTCAACAACACCGACAGCACCGCTGATGTCATCCGCATGGCTCTGCTGCAGTTCGGCATATCGGTGAGTAGACGTCTCTCGGCTCCATGTCCAGGACGCTGGTGGCTCAGAGTATCGTGTTAATGGTCCAAAACAAAGTAGTACTTGAGCGTGAGGAGGGACCAGGACCTGGACTCGTTGGCTAAAGTGAAGCTGGTTTGCAGACTCGAACCAATGTCTCCTGCTAAAGTATTTCTAGATGTTTCTTCACAGCACAGACGTGCGTTCATGAAGGAAGCTCCACAAGTAGAACTCAGGCAAAGCATGGAAAAGTCATTTTCATTGAAATGTAAAAACAGGAAAGTGTTGAACTGGGTTCTCTGTGATCCTCTGGCCAGGGCTGCGTTAAAGACCACCGGCTGTGGGTGAGCTCCAGTAAGGACGACCCTCCGTACGCTCTCATCGGTGAGCACCTGTCGTTCACGCTGTGATGTGAAACCTTCTTTAACTCTTCTACCGCTCCACCTCTTTAAGATGCTCTTAAGGAAGCTCCTTCACCTCCACCGGTGTGGGACGTGCCGGCGGTGATGCTTAGAGGTCTGAATGCATGCTCACTGAAGTCAAACGTTCCTCTGAGGACTGTTTCAGAAGCTAACATCTGGGAGCAGTTCGTTTTGTGTCTGTGACATTCTGTTCATCTTTTGTTCTGAATTCCAAACATCCCGACTCCAGACGGCCGGTTTGGTCGCCGCATGGGACGAGTTCTGCTCTCGCTCACATCGCCACATACCAGACCCCTGACCTCTAACCTCTAACCTCTGGCCTCTCATTCAGGCCACGAGTTCCCCTTCAGCATTAAGATGAGCCACATTCGGGACGGTGGGAGCTCCACTGCTGGAGGACCAGGGTGGGATCTGACCAGTCCCACGGACTGTCCAGGGGTGCTGCTGCTGGACCAGTGTCTCCCTCCAGACACCCAGTGCCAGTTCATCCTCAAGCCCAGCAAGGGACAGGCTCCGCTCTCAGGTGAGACAGCCGGTCTGGAGGGTCCGTTCTGGGGGGTTCGAGCCCTCTCTGTAATGAGGTCACATCAACAGTTCAGTAATTAAACACTGATGACACCAGAAGTTTGCTTTGTTTACCCGTCGTTGCACAACATGTGAGCGTCGTGCAGCTATTTCTGTTTCTTTTAGTGTGAATAGAAAAGCATTTTCTTGCAAAAGTTGCAAAACAAATTATTAAACGTGCTTTCAAACCAAACAAGCCGAACCGCAGGTCCTCAGGTCCTCAGGTCCGCAGGTCCTCAGGTCCTCAGGTCCGCAGGTCCTCAGGTCCTCAGGTCCGCAGGTCCTCAGGTCCTCAGGTCTTCAGGTCTTCAGGTCCTCAGGTCCTCAGGTCCGCAGGTCCTCAGGTCCTCAGGTCCTCAGGTCCTCAGGTCCTCAGGTCCTCAGGTCCTCAGGTCCGCAGGTCCTCAGGTCCTCAGGTCCGCAGGTCCTCAGGTCCTCAGGTCCTCAGGTCCTCAGGTCCGCAGGTCCTCAGGTCCTCAGGTCCGCAGGTCCTCAGGTCCTCAGGTCCGCAGGTCCTCAGGTCCTCAGGTCTTCAGGTCCTCAGGTCCTCAGGTCCGCAGGTCCTCAGGTCCTCAGGTCCTCAGGTCCTCAGGTCCTATCAAGCGGCCTTGGGTCCCCTGAAAGGCGCTATATAAATTAAAGTTATTATTATTATTATTATTAGAGGTTCAGCGTTCTGGGTTCACAGTCAACACGCAGCAGTGAAAGTACGTGTTGTGAAAAATATGAGTTTCTTTCCATCAACATGTCAGTTGAGGTTTTTTTAAGTCGAGTGTCGAGAATCCGTCATTGAATCTAATTCTCTCTGAAACCACGAGAGGAAATATGAGGATGCAGACGCAGTAATGCGGAACAGAGTCTCTGTTCCACTGTGTTGATGCTCGTGGTGAGGATGAGTCAGCAGGTGAGGAGGAACCAGAGTCAACGAGAACGCCGGGAAAGCAGTTAGCGGACGAGGGGTCACAGCGGGGGGGTCACGAGAGACGCAGTCGGAACAAGAACAACAGCAGACGGACAAAGAGGAAGAAACCCCAGAAGAGACGGACGAGAGCGAGAGGAGGAAGACGGAAAGGGAAAAGTGATGACACAGCTATTGAGAAAGTCTGAAGGCCAGCGGAGGTGAAGGAAAGAGAAACAGACAGAGATAGAGGGAGACGAGGGGGACTTTAAACGTGAGAGGGACAGAAAGAAGGAGGAGGAGGAAAGAAAAACAAGAGGACGGGGGACGAGGACGACTGACGGGGGATGGAAAGAAGAAGGAGGGGATGAGGTTGAGAGGAAAACAAGTTGAGGGTGAAATGTTTTCCAGTCGAGGAGGCTGCAGTTTGCCAACCGCAAGCGTCAGATTCCTTCGCCTGCAGCACAACAGCGTCCAACGCAGTCACGGAGAGGAGGCCTCTTGAGGTGAATACTCGGACAGACGAAGCATCGCGTGCACGCTGAATCAACGATTCACTGAAAGATAAATATTACAAAAGCGTTGCATTGGTGAGTCATCGAGCATTGCCGTGTTGATGTCTGAACCCACAGCTCACCTCTTCCTCTTCTCCCCCCCACAGAGCCTGGTCAGCAGAAGTCCTTTAAGAGGAAGAGGTCTCTGATCAACTGGCCCTTCTGGAGAGGCTCCAGCTCGCAGCTGGACGGCCCCCCCCTGTCCCCGACCTCGCCGTCCCCCACGCAGGGACGGCTGTTCGGACGAGCCCTGAGCTCCGTCTGCTCTCCGGACCACGGCCTGCCCAAGCCCGTCATGGTGAGCGGAGGGGGGGGGGGGGGATTGAGTGGAAGTAGGAAGTGGACTCTGTTGCTGTTACATTGCTGCTCTGTGACTCGATCACAGAATCATGGATTCAAGAAGTGAGATCTCAAAGTGATGAATCAGCAGCCCACAGGGTTTCCTCTCTGCTCTCGTGGTGCTCCAAAGAACCCTTTTAGGAAGTCCAGACCAGACAATGACAAGTTAACCTGCTGGGTTCCTTCCCTAAAAATTAAATCATTGTATAACCCTCACAATTCTTCTTCTCTTTCCTAATTATGAAAACTCAATTACAGCTGCAGAAAAGATGAATCACAAACAAACAGAAAGCAAACGGCTAAATTCTCTGAATCCAGATTTCTTTCCTCTTTAGGTTAGAAACCGAACAGAGTGACTTGAACTGAGGCTCTTGCAGTGCGTCTGTGGAGCCTCTGACGCTGATAGAGGGTCCTGTGTTCCAGGACATGCTGGTGTTCCTGTACCTGGAGGGGCCGTACACCAGGGGCGTCTTCAGGCGCTCAGCCGGGGCCAAAGCCTGCCGGGAGCTCCGGGACAGACTGGACAACGGAGCCGAGGACCCGGAGATCACACACCAGTCCGTGTTCGTCATCGGCGCTGTGCTCAAGGTAACACACAGACACACGCACGCACGCACACACACACACACACACACACGCACGCACACGCACACACACGCACACACACACGCACACACACGCACGCACACACACACACACACGCGCGCACACACACACACACACACGCACACACACACACGCACACACACGCACACACACACACACACACACAGACACACACGCACGCACACAGACACACACGCGCACGCACACACACACACACGCACGCGTGCACACACACAGACACACACACACGCGCGTGCAAACACACACACGCACACACACACGCGCGCGTGCACACACACAGACACACACACACGCACACAGACACACACGCACACACACACACACGCGCACGCACACACACACACAGACACACACGCGCGCGTGTATATCAGTGTGTGTGTATCAGTGTGTGTGTATCAGTGTGTGTGTATGGTGTGTGTGTATCAGTGTGTGTGTATGATGTGTGTGTATCAGTGTGTGTATCAGTGTGTGTGTATCAGTGTGTGTGTATGGTGTGTGTGTATCAGTGTGTGTGTATCAGTGTGTGTGTATCAGTGTGTGTGTATCAGTGTGTGTGTATCAGTGTGTGTGTATGGTGTGTGTGTATCAGTGTGTGTGTATGATGTGTGTGTATCAGTGTGTGTGTATCAGTGTGTGTGTATGGTGTGTGTGTATCAGTGTGTGTGTATCAGTGTGTGTGTATCAGTGTGTGTGTATGGTGTGTGTGTATCAGTGTGTGTGTATGGTGTGTGTGTATCAGTGTGTGTGTATCAGTGTGTGTGTATGATGTGTGTGTATCAGTGTGTGTGTATCAGTGTGTGTGTATGGTGTGTGTGTATCAGTGTGTGTGTATCAGTGTGTGTGTATGATGTGTGTGTATCAGTGTGTGTGTATCAGTGTGTGTGTATGGTGTGTGTGTATCAGTGTGTGTGTATCAGTGTGTGTGTATGGTGTGTGTGTATCAGTGTGTGTGTATCAGTGTGTGTGTATGATGTGTGTGTATGGTGTGTGTGTATCGGTGTGTGTGTATCAGTGTGTGTGTATGATGTGTGTGTATGGTGTGTGTGTATCAGTGTGTGTGTATCAGTGTGTGTGTATGGTGTGTGTGTATCAGTGTGTGTGTATCAGTGTGTGTGTATGATGTGTGTGTATCGGTGTGTGTGTATCAGTGTGTGTGTATGATGTGTGTGTATGGTGTGTGTGTATCAGTGTGTGTGTATCAGTGTGTGTGTATGGTGTGTGTGTATGGTGTGTGTGTATCAGTGTGTGTGTATGGTGTGTGTGTATCAGTGTGTGTGTATCAGTGTGTGTGTATGGTGTGTGTGTATGGTGTGTGTATATTTTCGTGGCATTTCTTTGTATTTCCTCTGCATTTGATGGACTCAATGATTAACGCAGATGCTGATGTTGATTCTTGTGCGTCCAGGACTTCCTGCGTAACATCCCGGGCAGCTTGCTGAGTGCGGATGTGTACGAGCAGTGGATGGAGGTGATGGAGGGGGAGGGAGGAGACGAGAGGACGCACGCTGTCCAGAGGTAGGGTCCTCTCATTCAATGCCCACATCCTCCTAAATCCTCCTGCTCATCTGCAGTAACATGTTACTCAGCACACACACACACACACGCACACACACACACACACACACACACACACACACACACACACACACACACACACAGACACGAGTCATACTGACGTTCCTGATGCAGGCGTGTGAAATGTTGAAGGAGAAGACCTGAGGTGTTGTGAAGGCTCGCGTGGTTCCACATCGTGCTGTTTATGTCTGCAGAGAGGACCGAACACAGAGAGGACGTCGCTTCGGTTCCAGAGGCAACAAACTAAATTCCTTTTTGCTTCAGGAAAACAAAACACAAGATCCAAAGAAAGCTTTGGTGGAGAACACACAGAGAGAGAACAAGTGTTTTCATGTTCTTCTTTCTCTTCTGTCCGTCGCTCTCAGGCTGCTCCGCCTCCTGCCCGGCGACAACCTGCTGCTGCTGCGTCACGTGGTCGCCGTGCTGCACTGTATCCAAGGCAACGCCCACGACAACCAGATGAACGCCTTCAACCTGTCCGTCTGCATCGCTCCCAGCATGCTTTGGGCTCCGGCGCCGAGCACCCCCGAGATGGAGGGGGAGGGCACCAAAAAGGTGAGGAGGAACCCACACACACAGGGCTGAGACGGAAAAAAGTATTATCGTTATCAGTCCACGGATAATATCCTCCTCTAACAGACTCCTCTGGTTGTATAGAAGTCTATAGAAAATGACTCTACTTCTCTCTTGATTTATTACCTCAGTAAACATTGTAAACATGAGTTTATGTCTCAATCTCTAGTTTCAAGTCTTCTTCAATACAGCATGATGTTCATTTAGTACATTATGGTCCATTTAGAGTCACACAGACCATAAAGCAGGGGATGCTTTAGGGCGGGACTACACGGTGATTGACAGGCCTCTACCACGGTGTTGTCCGTGTTTTCGTCTTTGAACTTTAACCCTTTCACGGTGTTTTCACTTCAAATCAAAGTTAATTGCAACGTGTTGGTCGACAAACTGTTGAATTCAGCGTTCAGTTGATTCTCCCGTCTGTAACCGTCGCTCAGCGGTCCTGAAGTCAGGACTCTAATAGTCTGTCGGGACACATTTTGACCTTTTGTCGAGGCTAAAAAAAAAGTTTGGCCTGATTTAGAAGCGGAGCATCTCCGTGTTACATTCCATACCGACGGTCAGTGTTTGACACAAGACGGACGGATCCTGTTTCTGTTCTTTGAGAGATGGAGAGAGAGTAACCTCGTCTTCATTTAGGAGTGAAGAGGAAGACGCACACTTTTCTAGTTTTCATTGTTGATTAATCTGCTGGTTATTTTCCCCATTGAATCAAATGAATTCCATAGCTGAGTTTAGACTGGAGAGAAGGTGTTTCAAAGGCATCAAAATCTGACTACCGGCTCACTGAGAACACGTTAAATGCCAAGAAATAGTCCCGACCGTGACCCCTCGTTGAACTTGGACATCTGTACGTGTGCGAGAGGCCTGAAAGCTGCCGCCTCATGAGTGTGTACGTGTCTCTGTGCATGGTGCGTGTGAAACACGTGTGACAGACAGGCAGACGAGTGTTTGACAGACGGGTAAGATATTGAGATTTCGTACGTGCACACATGTTCACGTGCACACACAGTCTCAGCCGTTTGTCAGCAGACAGGTTCCCACTAACGCGCAGACACACACACATTAAACCAGTCTCACACACACACACACACACACACACTCAGTCACGTTCGCATGTCATCGCTGACAGACTAAGATCACAACATTCTTACTCTGCTGAGCTTAAGATCCGCGAGCTCAGAGCGAGACTTGACTGAGCTTCACGGTTTCACTGCCACGCCCTCGTGAGCACATGAGGATCTGTTTCACCTCTTAGAGGATCAGGCCTCCCTCAGTATTATGGCAATATTAACAACAATAGTGAGAGGTGTAGCCGTGCTGTTACCTTGATTCACTCAGCTGCTGAGACGATGGGTCGGATCTATTTCAGGTGAATCTTTGAGTTTTTACTGAAAGTAGCTGCACAGTGACCGTTGCACAGAGACCATCTGAGGAGTCCTGATGAGTGCGTGGAGTTCAGATAGTACAGGTTTGCATTGATCTGGCGCGGTCCTCGACCAAAGGAGTTCTTTGTCTCTCACACAAAACGACCACTTCATATCGCGTGTGTCCCAGAGACGTGTTCATACGTTTCTTGGAAGTCATTCATCTGGAAAAACATAAAAAACATCGACTGGATTCAAGAAAGCGTGAGTCGGCTGAGACAAACAGACGGATGAGCGGACTGAGAGGAGCCTCGTTGCTCTCTCTCTCTTCTCCATCATAACTTGGCCAGCTGACCTGAGATGACCTCATCCCACAGTGGAAGCCCCCTTCAGCCACCGCCATGTATTCACTGACACACAAAGCCTTCTGACTCGTGGTCTGTTTGGAAGGTGACAGTATTTGCGCTGCACACACTCTCTGTGTGTGGCTGCTTTGCTTATCTTCTCCAGTGTGTGTGTGTGTGTGTGTGTGTGTGTGTGCTCGAGGTGGTTGAGGTTCACTGAGAAAACATGCAAAGAATTTCCTACAGAATCCTGAGGCCGAGTGTGTGTTTTAGGGAAAATTGTGTCGCCGAAACAGCCCTTTCTTTCTCTCTTCTCTTACACACACACACACACACACACACACACTCGTCAGCACAAATACCCACAAATACCTAAATCTCTCTTTGGCACCCCCCTGATCACGCTCTCCCTCTCACACACTGCGTGTTTGTGTGTGCAGACTTGAGCTCAGGCGGCTTTTTTTTCTGGGAAAATAACGAAGTGGGATTTGGACATCCCCTCGCTGCGGTGGGCAGTGTGAGCGTGGGTTCCTGGCTGTGCAATGGCCGCTTTCCAACCTTGTCTGGAGACACGTGAACGCTCGGTTTTAGGTCTCCGTGCCCCTCCTTCTTTCATGAAGCGTATGCTTGGAATGTTTCTGGCTGAACGTGGATGTTTAGGAGGTGAATACATCTTTAGATGCAGGCAGAGAGAAGGTTCTCCTGCTTTGTGTTTTGGTCTTAATCACAGTGACTTTCTCACTTGTTCTGTGATCGACATGCAGCTCGACGGTCTTCCTCCGCAGCCTGCTGGATGCATGCGTTCCACTAACACACGGTGTGACTTTACCTCCGTGCACACGTGCAGATGGTCCGTAAACGCTGCACGTGTCCTGCAGTGCTGTCGGGTTCTGTCGCTTTAAAAGAAGTCCACTCAGGTTGAGAGCGAGTTTAACGTCCTGTTGAGTGACAGGAGGAGGGAGAAGCCGCCGTGAACGATGATGGACGGTGGACGTCTCCTGGATGCCCGGAGGCTCTTTGGAGCTGAGCTCTGTGTCACGCAGCAGCTCCTCTCTGAGTGGAACGCTGAGTGACTGAAGGAGGACAGGGAGGCCGAATGAAAGAGAGAGCGATGGAGAAGGAAAACTAACGAGAGGAGGAAGGGTGAGAGAAGTGAAGAGGAAGAGGTGAAGAGGTGAAGAGGCTAGCGACGAGGAGGAGCCAGTGCAGCATGAAAGCATGGTGGAATTAGCAAGGTAGCTAGCCGCTAGCAGTTTAACTTGAACTACTTACTCGGTTTCCTTTATCAGGAATTAATGGACACCCTGCAGCCAATCAGAGTTGAGTATTCACCTTGCTCCTGGTATCATGATGTATCAACACTAGTTAACATGTCAGGTGAGGTGCTGTTCTTCAGGAATGAGACAGAACTGTGATCTGTGATCACGAACAGGTTCACCCTCCAGATACCTGCAGACTCTCGTGCTGTCGGCCATGTTGGATCACAGATAGAGGAGACGTTTGTTCGTTCATGTTTGCTTATGTAAGTGTAACTGTCACGGCAGGTTATGGATAGAAGAGCTCAACATTACCCATAATGCAGTGTGGCCTCAGGCCTCTCATCGTGAGCACATGTCTGAGGAGAGGAGGTGAAACCTGGAGGTGGGTGTTGCAGTTGCTCTCTCTGACACGTGTTCAGCTGAGCCTGCTGTCGAACACGCGACAGAGAACATCACAGCGCTCTGAAACAATATGAATCAACTTCTTCTTCACAGTTTATCGATAGAAAAGCGAAAAATTACACTTGATACTGGAAAATCCTCAAAATATTTCAGATTACTTCATTTCTCGTAGATAGAAAAGACTTTTATGATTTCATGATGAGCAGACAACTCTTCCCCGTGCAGCCTGGTTGTGTGCTGTTAGTCATGTAACGCATGTGGACACCATGCAGACGTACGAACATCTGGCCTCACAAACAAACACCCGACAGAGCGCGTTTGTCTCTGCCGTGTTTTCCAAAAGTGTCGCAGCAAAAACAGCGTCCTTGATGAACCGGACAGACGGATTCCAGTGGAACGTTTCCACGAGTGGAGGAGGATGTGACTCCCAACGTCTCCGCAGGCTGTTTGTGTCGGAGCGCGTCACGAGTGTGTGTTGAGCAGATTCAGTGTGTTTCGTTTAGAAGTCTGCGCTTTCTGCCAACTAACGTGATTTGTTTGAGGACAGATTCCGACTGAGCCGTGAAAGATCTCTGAGAAGTAAAGCCGGCACATTTCAAACCGAGTCTTTGGGAAAAGAGTTCATATTTCAGTTTGTTCCTGAATATGATGCTGAATAGAAGTCATGTGCATCATGTCAGCAGACGTAGCTTCTGTCACAAACTCCCGTTTCTCTGTGTTGGTCTTCCAACACAACATTGGAACGAACGAACACTAAACCTTTCTCAGGATGAAGATATGGGACTCACGACGTTGGACCCTGAGGGTTCAGGGCTTACGGCCTTGGGGGGGGGGGGGGGACACTGGGGTTGGGTCTCTATTTCAAATCTGCTCCTCCAGCCATAAGGAGCACAAAGAAAGGGTCAGCAGCTCTGACCCAGGCGGTGTTTCTTCCTCCCTGCAGGTGTGCGAGCTGGTTCACTTCCTCATCGAGAACTGCAGCGCCGTCCTGGGAGAAGACGTCCCGTCGCTGTTCAGGAGCTTCAGCCAGAAGAGCAGCAGCAGCGACCACGGATCAGGTGAGAGGAGAGGAGTCCGAGAGTCTAGAGTCTAGAGTCTGAGGGTCTAGAGTCTAGAGTCCGAGAGTCTGAGGGTCCGAGAGTCTAGAGTCTAGAGTCCGAGAATCCGAGAGTCTAGAGTCTGAGGGTCTAGAGTCCGAGAGTCTAGAGTCCGAGAGTCTGAGGGTCTGAGAGTCTGAGGGTCTGAGAGTCTAGAGTCCGAGAGTCTAGAGTCTGAGGGTCTGAGAGTCTAGAGTCCGAGAGTCTAGAGTCTGAGGGTCTGAGGGTCTGAGAGTCTGAGGGTCTGAGAGTCTGAGGGTCTGAGAGTCTGAGGGTCTGAGGGTCTGAGGGTCTGAGAGTCTGAGAGTCTGAGGGTCTGAGGGTCTGAGAGTCTGAGAGTCTGAGGGTCTGAGGGTCTGAGAGTCTGAGGGTCTGAGAGTCTGAGAGTCTGAGGGTCTGAGGATCTGAGGGTCTGAGAGGTGTTTTTTTCAGGACTTTTATCAGATGTTTGAGATTTGGAAAAGCTTTTTGGTTGCACACATGAGGTTCGGAAGTAAAGGAGAAGCAGAACGTAAACACCGATGATTGGACAACAGCTCCTTAGCTTCGGTGTGTCAGAACCTAAAACAACATTACAACAAGGCGTCGTCAGAGAGTCTCTCCGTGTGTGTGACTAGACCGTTGGTCAGCAGATGGTTGCACTGATTGCCGGGGTCACAGCCAGCTGATCTGAATCTCCTTCATAAGCAGCTATAAATAACCTGCAGAGGTGGAGGAGTGCAGGCGCTCTGCGCTCTGTGCTCCTCTTGTGGCCGTGCTTTCAGCAGAGAGAACATTCTGTGTAAATAAATGTTTGGTCTGTCTCGGCTTGGATTGCTAATTTTGGGAGCTAGTAGGCGGAAAATTGCAGGATGCATGCATGAGAGGGGACGTCTGCAAAAGCTGTATAATTTGAGGACTTTACAGGAAATGTGACGGGAAAGTTAGACTGTATTTTTGGATTGAATTCTCTGGATCTTGATTTGATGATTCCACTTGTCTCATAATGATGATCTATTTCTCCACCTATCCCCCTCTCTTGTCTTTCCTTTCCCACCTGTCTCGTCCCAGATGTGTCGTCCTTCCAGATGAACGACTCGTCCTACGACAGTCTGGAGAACGAGCTGAACGACGACCCCGAGTCTCCCTTCCAGGAGCAGCTGCCCCTGCGCGACAAGGACAAGCCGGACAGCCGCAGCCGCGACTCCGTCATCACCCTCAGCGACTGCGACCCCGACCCGGACCAGGACGGCGACCTCCTCCTCCAGCTCCCCCCGCTGGCCAGAACCCGGAGGTTCAACCCGGCGGTCCGACAGCCGCGCACCCGCCAGGCCAACGGGCCGTCGCAGGGCCCCCGGAGGCTGAGGAGGAGCTCGGAGCCCGCCTTGGCCCTGGCGAGCGCTCCGTCCTCGGGCGCGGTGGCGGTTCACGCCGATAAACACCACCTTCCGGTGAGGAAGGCGAGCTACGATGACGCCATGGAGGCGGGTGGGGGGGACGAGGTGTTCCTGGAGCAGAGGCTGAGCGGGCTGCAGCTGAAGGAGGAGGAAGAGGACGGATGCGAGAAGGGAGGAGCCAAAGTCCAGAACGGCGGGCGGAGGAAGACGAAGCACGCCCCTCCGCCTCCGCTGCGGCTGGATGCCAGCTGCTCCAGTCTGTCGTCACCGGCGACCTCACCCACAGGCTCCTCCCTCAGCTCTTTAGACTCCGCCTTCTCGCAGTACTCCACTGACTACGCCACCAACGGGGCGCTTCCATTGGCTGAGCCCGCTCCTCTCTCCCCTCTCTTCCACGGACGGCCCCAGCTGTCGACCAGAGACTCCCCCCCTCAGAGGGAAGCCCCGCCTCATTGGCCTCCGCCCTCCCAGACGCCGCGGACCAACCACACCCCCCCACACCAACACGGTCTCCACCCGAACACGTGGTTCAAGAAGGGCCGCCGCCTGTCCCTGAGGCAGTCCGATAACGGACCCTCGGAGGAGGACTTGCCGGTGGTAAACGGGAAAAGCCTCCCGACCGGTAACGGCTACCAGGACGCCGCGGCCATGAACCGAAGCTGCCGACGGAGATCCAGCAGCCCTCCGTCCTACCAGCAGGCTCTGATGCAGCTGCAGCGCAACCGCTCTCCTTTCTACAGGGGCGCAGAGAAACCCCTGACCATCAGAGAGCTGAGGCAGCTCCACGACCAGACCTGCACCCACGGACCCCCGGTCCCAGACTCCCAGACAGGAAGTGATGTCGTGCAGCGTCTGGCCAGGAACGAGTGCGTGCAGCCGCCACAGGGTGTTTTCTTCGGACAGAACGCCACCACTCTGGTCCTCCGGAGGCAAAACCCTCTGACTCCGTCCATGGAGGGACACAAAGGGAGCCGGACCCTCCCCTGCCGAGCATCCGAACCCGCCGAGGTCACCGCCGGCTCCAACGCCTCCTCCAGCCTCACGCTGGGCAGACCTCGCACCTCCAAAGGTCAGGCCCAAGACGGTGGCCTGCGGGTGTCCGAGGTGGAGCCCAACCACGGCGAGCCACGCTTCTGCCTGTCTCCCTCCGCCACCCGGGCCGTGCGGGACTACTTTTCCTCCCAGGGGCAGGAGGATGCGGACTCCTGCCTGCGGAGGAGTCAGGAGGTGGCGCTGGCCATCGTGCAGGGGAAGAGGGAGTGGCAGAGCAGGCGGTGCAGCGACCCGCGACTGGACGACTTCGACCAGCTGTTTTTTGCTGAAGAGTCGTACGTCTAAATAAGAAGACTGGCCGTGTTCTTCATTGCTGATGTGATTATATTTCCCTTAAGCTCCTTTTGTTTCTAGCTCAGTACATAATGCAGTTTACTGTCGCGGTGCATCCAAGGTTTGAGATTATAAAAGGTACAGACGAACTTCCGCGTTTCACCTCCGTCCGTCTCCTGTGATTCCTCAGAACATTGTGACAAACGTTGAAAGATTCTTATTTGTTGTTGTAAGTTACGTTTGAAGCTCTCATGTGTGAGACAGACACGTTGCTTTGAAGCACTTTGGGATCCTCCGATAATCATGACGGCTCTGATTCTGTGAATTCATTGCAGAGAAGATGTGAAGAAACAGTTTAATTGCACATCTGGATCCCTGAACAAACACGAGAGCTGCTCTCACGGTTCCTCTGAGGAATATTTCTCTCTGGCAAAATGAAGGAAGCGTTCTTGGGAAAGGAAAGAGGACAAAGAAGCCTTTTGTTTCATTCTCTGGAAGCTTTTTAAAAAGATTATTTTTAGAGACTGGTGGGAAATCACGGCCGTGACACGTTGTTGTAGTCGGTTTTTAACAGCTAAATATTTGATTAAAATTGGAGGTAAAACATGCATTTTACTCTCATTGTTCTGGTGCAGAAAGCAGCTCCTCAGTGTCCCACATGTCTCAGGGGACACTGAGACATTAACTCCGCCCATTCGGTCCCGATGGCTGCTGTCACCTCATGCAGACACGATGAACACGACTTTAAGCTCCTCCCACCACTCCAGCCAGAGGAGGACAGTTCAAGGACCGACGTACATATTCAACAGAAACACCTTTTGATGAGGTGTGTAAGTGAAACATGTTCTGTGAAGCGTTTCGATGTGTTCGCATAAAAGAAAGTCACAACGTGTCCTGAGCAGGAACGTGAGACAACATGAGAACATGTGCCATTGAGGGAGAAATCTCCTTTTATTCTTGCTGCACTTCATTCTCCTCAACAAGGAACCTTTCACACTCACGTGTGTACGTGCACGCGTGTGCGTGCGTGTTGAATTCACAGCTTCTCTAACTGTTGTGTGTTTTCCATCCTTTATGATGTCTCTGCTCCAGTGCAGATGTCTCTGACGTGACTCTCAGCAGTAAATGACCTCATTTCACTCTTCATTGATTGGCTGATGAAGGGTGTACATAATTACATTATTAATATATTCTGCGCACAAACATCTTCACGAGTATTAAGTGTTATTGTGAGCTCGACTTCTCCACACACGTGAGGTCATCGTCGTGTTAAAGGTCCTTTCATCCTGATTATTAATAGTATACTTGTTGTCTCCATTACAGTGAATTGTGTGTACAGTTCTGCATATTTATGATACAGAAATATATAAATATATTACCTGGTTACTTCGGTGTGTTGTGTTGTGAGGAAATCAAAAGTGTATTTTTCTACGTTCTGCTGCTGCTGTCTCTATAGAAGGTATATTTGCTACGAACCGCACCATCTGTACATTGTGTACATTTGATGTCCGACGCTCACGAGGCCAAAATGTCATTGATTTTAATAAATGTTGCTCTTGGGAAACGACTTATAGTTTAAACTGAATGTATTGTTATTATTTCCCGTGTGTGGCTGCTGCAGACATGAAGGTATGTTTCTGCATGACGGGACTACAGAATGACGGGACTACAGAATGACGGGACTACAGAATGACGGGACTACAGAATGACGGGACTACATAATGACGGGACTACATAATGACGGGACTACGGAATGACGGGACTACATAATGACGGGACTACATAATGACGGGACTACGGAATGACGGGACTACATAATGACGGGACTACATAATGACGGGACTACGGAATGACGGGACTACATAATGACGGGACTACATAATGACGGGACTACGGAATGACGGGACTACGGAATGACGGGATTACATAATGACGGGACTACATAATGACGGGACTACATAATGACGGGACTACATAATGACGGGACTACATAATGGCGGGACTACAGAATGACGGGACTACACAATGACGGGATTACACAATGACGGGACTACATAATGACGGGATTACATAATAACGGGACTACAGAATAACGGGACTACAGAATGACGGGACTACATAATGACGGGACTACGGAATGACGGGACTACATAATGACGGGACTACGGAATGACGGGACTACATAATGACGGGACTACGGAATGACGGGACTACGGAATGACGGGATTACATAATGACGGGACTACAGAATGACGGGACTACGGAATGACGGGACTACGGAATGACGGGACTACACAATGACGGGATTACACAATGACGGGACTACACAATGACGGGACTACACAATGACGGGACTACGGAATGACGGGACTACGGAATGACGGGACTACATAATGACGGGACTACGGAATGACGGGACTACAAAATGACGGGACTACGGAATGACGGGACTACATAATGACGGGACTACATAATGACGGGACTACGGAATGACGGGACTACTGAATGACGGTACTACAGAATGACGGGACTACGGAATGACGGGACTACATAATGACGGGACTACGGAATGACGGGACTACACAATGACAGGATTACACAATGACGGGACTACACAATGACGGGACTACGGAATGACGGGACTACGGAATGACGGGACTACATAATGACGGGACTACGGAATGACGGGACTACAAAATGACGGGACTACGGAATGACGGGACTACATAATGACGGGACTACGGAATGACGGGACTACATAATGACGGGACTACGGAATGACGGGACTACTGAATGACGGGACTACACAATGACGGGACTACACAATGACGGGATTACACAATGACGGGACTACGGAATGACGGGATTACACAATGACGGGACTACGGAATGACGGGACTACGGAATGACGGGACTACGGAATGACGTGACTACATAATGACGGGACTACATAATGACGGGACTACGGAATGACGGGACTACAAAATGACGGGACTACGGAATGACGGGACTACATAATGACGGGACTACGGAATGACGGGACTACAAAATGACGGGACTACGGAATGACGGGACTACATAATGACGGGACTACGGAATGACGGGACTACATAATGACGGGACTACGGAATGACGGGACTACATAATGACGGGACTACGGAATGACGGGACTACATAATGACGGGACTACGGAATGACGGGACTACTGAATGACGGGACTACAAAATGACGGGACTACACAATGACGGGATTACACAATGACGGGACTACGGAATGACGGGACTACGGAATGACGGGACTACGGAATGACGGGACTACGGAATGACGGGACTACATAATGACGGGACTACGGAATGACGGGACTACAGATGTCCTTCAGGCAGACACACTTGCATCAAGGACTTGGACATTAGCAGCATAAACTATTCGATCTGGGGGACGTACTCTCTGACCCACATGGTGTTCGCTGGCCTGAGGCTCCTCAGGGTGGGTTCGGTTGCTCAGCAGTCTGGTTGATGTAATCCAAACACAGCCCTGTTGCATCATGGGAATGTCTCCCGTAGAACATTCCCAGTTCACAGGTTCTTTACGAGGCCGTGTGGTGCTGTTTGTGCTCCGTCAGACTGGAGGGACTCAGTGGAGGCTGACAGTGTTGGAGTGTTTATTCTCCTCTGACCTCCCACATAAAGAGTCTGACCCTGGACCCCCAACACCTCCGGTCTCCCCTGGGTCACATGATACACACCATGTTGAACCAGAGGAATCCTGAAGTGTTGTGGACGTTACAGAGCTGTCTGCTATGAACGGTGCCGTCACTATCGCATGGCATTGTGGGATATGTATGCCGGCGTGGTGTCAAGTGTTTGCATACTATAATACTTGAGTATGGAAATAGTATGCGAGTCATATTCTCAGGTTTCGGACAAACTAAAGGTCTGTTTTAGTGAACTGAATAACGTGTTGGTGGGATGTTGGAATCTCAGCAGCTTGTAAAGAACTCTTTGGTCCTGATCGGCCCGATGGACCCCCCCCCCCCCCCCTCCAGGAGGCTGGTGGGCGGAGTCAGCTCATCAGCAGGATTCAACTCACCTGGTCCGGCTGCACGAGGTCAGCCGGCCTCTCCTCTAACGTTTAGCGAGCCTCTCGGGAACCAGTCCGGCGACTTGTTGAAGACCGGTTTGACGCACAGAACTCGTTTCTGTTTGAGTTCCTGGAGTATTTGGTTGTTTGTTTTTCTTGCTGCTGGCGCTGCAGGTGCCTCTCACACTCTCAGACCCTCAGCGGCCCTCATGGCAGCAGTAAAGTTTGCTTTGTTTTCATCAGGCCGATGAGGGAGAATCCCCACGCCAGCTCGCAGCTCTCTGTGCGATGAGGTCACGCCTGATACGTCCGTCCCTCTCGTGAATTTATGTCAAAACAGCAATTAGCCGTGTTTTCCTCCCCAACGCTTCACTGTTGACTGTTGAAAAGCATGCACCTCCCTGCACAGGAACCCTGGTAACATGCACTGCTGTTGTTGTTCTGACACACAATCTGCAGCTGCGGTGAAGCACTTATGCTGCAATGCAAAGCAGGCGTGATGACCTCACGGGGTCCTTCGGTTCATACCTGCAAAGTATCACTGACTTCCATCTCATTTCACAATCGTGTCCCAAGTCATGGAAGCAGCTGGATCGTTTCCAGCGAGCTGAACCCGTCAGAATATAACAGTGTGGTGAAGTTCTGGGACTCCAGAGGAACAGACTCGTCCAACAGAGAACCATGTCAGGTTGTGTTTGTTTCACATGTTTTACATCTAAATACCCGTACATTCTCAGGCGCAGCTCAGAAGAAGTTAGGACCTCCAGCAGCGTGAGAACAGGAGAGAAGATATGTGTGTGTGTTTGTGTGTGTGTGTGTGTGTGTGTGTGTGTGTGTGTGTGTGTGTGTGTGTGTGTGTGTGTGTGTGTGTGTGTGTGTGTGTGTGTGTGTGTGTGTGTGTGTTTGTGTGTGTGTGTGTGTTTGCGACCATGAAAACATGCATTTGTGCATGTCCATCCATGCACATGTCTGTATGTGTCTGTGTGTGAAACGAACCATGAACCCTTCAGGCTACGTTGGCAGTAAGACGTGAGGTCACAGTCAGTCATGCTGGCTGGGGCCGAGGGGCGGTGCTGTGAATGTGACGGCTGATTATCAGAGGCAGCCGACGCTGATCAGCTGACAGTTTGCGTGACTTCACCGCTCTGCCAGAACGACTGCAACGCTTCATTAAGAGTCCAGAAAACCAGACGCAACAGGGAACGAATGGATGATTTGAGTCTCTTTATAGTCGTTTAGAGTCTCTTATTGGATGATTTGAGTCTTTATAGTCGTTTAGAGTCTCTTATTGGATGATTTGAGTCTCTTTATAGTCGTTTAGAGTCTCTTATTGGATGATTTGAGTCTCTTTATAGTCGTTTAGAGTCGCTTATTGGATGATTTGAGTCTCTTTATCGTTGTTTAGAGTCTCTTATTGGATGATTTGAGTCTCTTCATAGTCGTTTAGAGTCTCTTATTGGATGATTTGAGTCTCTTTATAGTCGTTTAGAGTCTCTTATTGGATGATTTGAGTCTCTTCATAGTCGTTTAGAGTCTCTTATTGGATGATTTGAGTCTCTTTATAGTCGTTTAGAGTCTCTTATTGGATGATTTGAGTCTCTTTATAGTCGTTTAGAGTCTCTTATTGGATGATTTGAGTCTCTTTATAGTCGTTTAGAGTCTCTTATTGGATGATTTGAGTCTCTTTATAGTCGTTTAGAGTCTCTTATTGGATGATTTGAGTCTCTTTATAGTCGTTTAGAGTCTCTTATTGGATGATTTGAGTCTCTTTATAGTCGTTTAGAGTCTCTTATTGGATGATTTGAGTCTCTTTATAGTCGTTTAGAGTCTCTTATTGGATGATTTGAGTCTCTTTATAGTCGTTTAGAATCTCTTATTGGATGATTTGAGTCTCTTTATAGTCGTTTAGAGTCTCTTATTGGATGATTTGAGTCTCTTTATAGTCGTTTAGAGTCTCTTATTGGATGATTTGAGTCTCTTTATAGTCGTTTAGAGTCTCTTATTGGATGATTTGAGTCTCTTTATAGTCGTTTAGTCTCTTATTGGATGATTTGAGTCTCTTTATAGTCGTTTAGAGTCTCTTATTGGATGATTTGAGTCTCTTTATAGTCGTTTAGTCTCTTATTGGATGATTTGAGTCTCTTTATAGTCGTTTAGAGTCTCTTATTGGACGATTTGAGTCTATTTTCAGTTGTTTTTTGTCTCTTTCTGGTCGTTTTGCATGTTTGTAGTCGTTTTGCTTCTCTTTGGTTGTTGTACATCTCTTTTTGGTAATTTTGCGGCTCTTAATGAAATCTCAACAAGAAACATCCGCAGTGACTTCAACCAGAAGCTCTGGCTCCTTGTGTCGAGTAGGACCATTCAGTATCCATCATCTATCCATTCTGACTTGAGTAAAGCGCGAAACAATCTTTACCAAAGTTTGCCGTTTGGCGTTTAGAGCTGGCCAGTGTTTAAACTTTGAGTAAAAGCTTCCAACATTATGAAACCTTTCCTCTCATCTAAAGCCTGGAGTCGACTGGACTCCTGCTGCTGCCTGCTGAACACCCGACACACACGGTAATACACACTTTACCAAATCACAGAAACAATGAAGAGTGGAGGAGAGCAACATTGAAAGTACATTACTATCCTGCACTTAGACAGTTCTTAGATCAAAGGACTTACCGAGTCCTCACAGGAACACCGTCACGCTTCAGCCTCTCTCATTGAAAGCGTGGTGCTTTTGTATTCGTGTCTCTTCCATGTGTGCGTGGGTGGAGGTGGGTGGGAGGCACAGGCTGACCTTTAACTTTCATCTCGCTCTTTGTCCTCACCACCAACGCTCTCATCCACCTTAAAAAGCTGCTTTGAAGATCTTCTCCTGCTCCAGCAGGGAACCCCGGGATGCTCCTCGGGGATCCCTTCATACGGGACGGACTTCTGGAGGCCGCCGTTAAAGCGTGAAGGCTCTCAAGATGAGCGGCACGACATTAGTATTATGATCTCTTGAACACATACGTTGGGTGAAAAAAAAAGTATTTTACATACAAAACAAATTTAAAAACAGCATTGGACAAATGATTCACCAAAATTCACTCTTTCTGAGCTTTGATAACAACGTAACATAAGAATTGTAACCAGCCGTAGTGAAGGACTCCTACATCAGCTCCCTTGTTAACTGCACTCAGGCCTTTTGTCCGTCCCGCTGGTATCCACAACGTTACAACGACACGGCCAACATGTCAGCGTGCGGTTTATTCTGACCCGGTTCTGGCTCTCAGGCAGCCATGTTGGAGGTCCAGAGCTCTTTGAGTTTTACAAAACAAAAGGTCACCTGTGATCACGAGCTCTGGGTACTGACCAAAGAAACACATTGTTGCAGATGAAACAGTACAATCTGATGAGGATGCGTCTGACTGATTGTAATTAATACAAAAACCATCTCGGAGGAGACCAACAACAAGCTGGAGGACTCACACAGTACATCCCATGTGGCCTGGGGACAATATTGGGATTCCCGAGTATCACAAAATAGTTCATCCCTGTGTTTGAATCCTCAATAATCCGCCTCTCTGACTTTGCATTGAGAAAATGTTGACTGAATTTAAAGCTGCTACGAGACAGTTTCACTTCAGCAAACGGAAAGTAGGGTTGTTCAAATCAGGGAGATATCAACGCTACAGCACACAATCACCCGTTACATGCAGATGGGCGGCACAATAAGTCCTGTGTGGTTATTGAGTCTCGTCACAGAGAGGAATGTATTATTTGGTTCATCATCGCCTGGATTTCTCCCCACGATCCTCTGCCAGCGTTTCACCGACATTCAGGCCGACATCGACATTCAGTCTCTCCATCTCTCTCTCTCTCTCCATCTCTCTCTCCATCTCTCTCTCCATCTCCATCTCTCTCTCTCTCTCCATCTCTCTCTCTCTCTCTCTCCATCTCTCTCTCTCTCCATCTCTCCCTCCATCTCTCTCCATCTCTCTCTCTCTCCCTCAATCTCTCTCTCTCTCCCTCCATCTCTCTCTCTCTCTCCATCTCTCTCTCTCTCCATCTCTCTCTCTCTCTCCATCTCTCTCTCTCTCTCCATCTCTCTCTCTCTCCATCTCTCTCTCTCCCTCCATCTCTCTCTCTCCATCTCTCTCTCCATCTCTCTCTCTCTCCATCTCTCCATATCTCCCTCCATCTCTCTCTCTCCATCTCTCTCTCTCTCCATCTCTCTCTCCATCTCTCTCTCGCCATCTCTCTCTCTCTCTCTCGCCATCTCTCTCTCTCTCTCTCTCTGAGTGGACGGAGGTGTGCGGAGCTGCGGGAGCGGAGTTTTTGAGAGCGAGAATTAACGTGTTTTTCGGCATTTTTCTTCGTTGGGTAATGTTGGGGATGATAGTGTAGTGTAGTGTGGAGGGTTCACGGGGTGTGTGTGCACTTTTAGGGACTTTGTTTGGGGGTGTTTGTAGCCGACCAGCGCGAGCTGTCGGCGGCTGGGCGCCGCCATGAGCCTCAGTGATTTGACCAGGAAGCACGGGGTGCGGATCCCGCCGCTGTTCGGGTGTTCGGTGGAGCAGATCAGTCTGGCAGTAGGTGATCTTATCGGCCACAGCAGCGTGAAGTCCGCAGCACGGATGAACAGCGCTGTGGTCGTATTTTTGGATTGCGTTGAAGCTGCGGAAGTGGTGGCGGAGACCGGGGTCGAGGTGGGCGAGCTTTTCCTACCCGCTTACGCTCTCAGCTCACCGGCAGTAACAGTCACCGTATCGAACGTTCCTCCGTTCATTAGGAACGAGGACATCATCAGAGAGCTGGCCAAACACGGGAAGGTGGTGTCTCCGGTTAGGAGAATGTCCTCTGGGTTCAAGTCCCCGCTGTTACAACACGTAGTGTCTCACAGGAGACAGGTCCGCATGATCCCCAGCAACAGGAGCAGGGAGGTGAACCTCGTGTTCAAAATCACGGTGGAGGACTTTGACTATGTCATTTTTGCGAAGACTGATGAGTTTAAATGCTACAGCTGTGGAAAAGACGGGCATATGAGCAGAGAGTGTCCGGGGGAAACCGGGTCTCATGAGGACCAGAACCAGAAAGGCACTGAGGAGGAGGGCAGAGGGGAGAAGCAGGACGGACATGAGGGAACAAGTGGAGCTCATGAGGCGAGGCTGGAGGAGGCAAGTGTGGCCCAGGAGGCGAGGGTGGAGGAGACAAGTGTGGCCCAGGAGGTGAGGGGGGGGGCGATAAGTGTGGCCCAAGAGGTGAGGGTGGAGGGGACGGGTGTGGCCCAGGAGGTGAGGGTGGAGGAGACGGGGGTGGCCCGAGAGGTGAGGGTGGATGGGCCAAGTGGGCTGCAGGGAGTGAGGAAGAGTACTGGAGGACAGGTGGAGGACGGTAGTGAGGTAGATATGGAGGAAGACGAGGAGCAGCTCAAGGTTCCTCGGCTGAAGAGAAAGAAGGGGGAAAGTCGTGGCAATTCACAGGCCAAGAAAGTGGCGATGACAGCAAGTGTAGGTGCTGCTGAGAGTGAGCCCAGTCTGGAGACGGACTCTGAATCCAGTCTGGGGAACGATGCTGAATCCAGTCTGGAGAAAGACGCTGAATCCAGTCTGGAGAAAGACGCTGAATCCAGTCTGGAGAAAGACGCTGAATCCAGTCTGGAGAAGGACGCTGCTGCTGAGAGTGAGCCCTCTAAACACGAGGCCGGCAGCCGTAAGGACTCTGAAGGATACAGCGTGGCGGAGATACAGGAGTATCTGAAAAAAAGCAAGAACGTGAAAGGAGCCAGAGTGGAGGACTACCTCTCTGACACGGAGAAGCTCTCCAGCTCGGCCAGATCGCACATGAGGAGCAAGGACAGAGGCGGTCTCACGAAGCAGGAGGGCTTCAGACTAAAGAAAATAGTTCAGACAATACGGAAGGAGATGGACAAAGATGGAGCAAAGTGAAGAGACCGGGGCCCACGTCCCCACACCGGCTGTTTCACGGACCGCTGGGGGACGGAGCCAGGACGGGCATCCAGGACGGCACGACCCAGGTCTCAGCAGCATGCTGTGACCCGCTGAGGCCTCAACCGGCGGAACAGGAGCATCCTGAACTCCTGACTCTACAGATCAGTTTTCAGATCTAGGATTAAGTACAGAGCGAAATGAACTCAACGATTCTTGTACATATTGTGAAAAGACACTATTTTGATTGGTTTTTGTTTTGTTTTTTTTGTGAAGAGTTGCTTCAAATCCATTGCCACGGCAACGATGTTTTGTTTGTTCATATTACTTGAGGAAAGACCAAAAAAAAAAACGTAAAATAAAGGTTTTTAAAAAAATCAAATCTCTCTCTCTCTCTCTCTCTCTCTCTCTCTCTCTCGCCATCTCTCTCGCCATCTCTCTCCATCTCTCTCTCCATCTCTCTCTCGCCATCTCTCTCTCGCCATCTCTCTCTCTCCCTCTCTCGCCATCTCTCTCTCTCCCTCTCTCTCCATCTCTCCATCTCGCTCTCTCTCTCTCCCTCTCTCCCTCTCTCCCTCTCTCTCTCCATCTCTCCCTCTCTCCCTCTCTCCCTCTCTCTCTCCATCTCTCCCTCTCTCCCTCTCTCCCTCTCTCTCTCTCTCCCTCTCTCTCTCCATCTCACTCTCTCTCCCTCTCTCTCTCTCTCTCTCTCTCCCTCTCTCTCTCCATCTCTCTGTCCCGGGCTGAACTGAGAGGTTTCTAAAGCCGTGGCACCAGAGAGGATCTTTGGTCTCATTCTGCTGGATAATAATGTGTGATGCTCGTGAAGTATTGGAATAATGTTCAGCAACCGTCTCCAGTTTCTATCCGCTCAATAAATCTCAATAAATCTCTCCAGCAGGATTTCATTCATCTGATTATTCTCATCATTGGAAGTGGCTCTGAAAGGCTTCGGCCCAGTTCCATTCATATCTGAATGATGAAG
>NC_136643.1:25772468-25789968 GCF_949748355.1 Melanostigma gelatinosum
AAGGCTTCGGCCCAGTTCCATTCATATCTGAACGATGAAGGAAAACTAATATCAGGCACGTCACCGATGAGTGATGCAGCAGAAGCACCACGCTGACCCACTTCCTGCGTTTCTATTGGCTCACAGCCCGGCGGTTACCCGGGGAGACGGAGTTCACCAGCTGTCGTTCAGCCTGTTTGATGGGATGCAGCGCAGATTATCAGCATGTTGATCCCCCTGTGTGTGTGTGTGTGTGTGTGTGTGTGTGTGTGTGTGTGTGTGTGTGTGTGTGTGTGTGTGTGTGTGTGTGTCCAACATGTCCCATCATGTCTCATCATCAGACACATCTGTTTATGATTATAAATAGATTTATGAGACGTGGGACCCGTGTCCTTGTTTAAAGAAGCTGAAAGACACTTTTCAGCAGAACCAGAACATTCAGGAACGATGATGACGTTTAGGCAAATGATGGCTCAATGAAGCACTCAACAAGCAGTTTTAAATGTCTTTTTCCTGTTTTGTGAAAGCCTGACTTCGTTCTCCGGGTCTGAATGAAGCCGACACAGAGTCGGTTTTGATCCTCCAGCGACATTCAGCGCTGCAAACTCTGCACTACACTCTGATGAGATCCGAACATGCTGCTACTGCTGACTCACATCTGTAAGCATCACAGATACCAGAACCCAAAAGCACAACTCGGTGCACAGGTGTCGATGTCTTTACTTGGTAACGGCAGGATCAACACCGGGAGGTCAGTCCAAAAGACAAACAGATCCAACAAGAGACAGGCAAAGAGCCTATATATATATATATATATATATATATATATATATATATATATATATATACATATATATATATATATATAGAGAGAGAGATCATTTATGTTTGTGTTCATTGTTACAGTTGTTGAGATAAACGTTATGATTGAATAATAATGTTGTGGAAGAGAAACTAATGTTTTCCTGAGCTCTTTGTACGACTAACTGCTGTCATGTCCACGTGTGGCCACAGGGTGGCGGTGTTGTACAACAAGAACGTGTTGCACACCTAAACGTTGTTACAGCAACCAGTAACCAGCAACTTACAACCTGACGTCATGACTACAGAATCAATCACTGATACTTATTATTTTATGTTATTTATGCAGCAAATCCTTTACGCACAATACAGGCTGCTTTAAATGAAATTACAAAAGAATAAAAACTCATGAACAGATTTTTAAAAGTGAAATTAAATGAATTTAAATAAATCAGAAATTAATAATTTCCACCAATGAACTCAAACTGAATATTTAACATCAAGATTACTTCTTAAATTGTTCCTGAAACGACTTTATTTGCATGTCACATTTGTATGTGCATGTTTTGTTCTATAATAACAACATAAATGCACGTTGAGGTGTTATTACCTGTGTTTCATAACCATAAGTTAAACACTTCAAACACTTGGAGACTTTCAGTGACCTGAGATACTGAGACTCCGCTGCTCGTTGTGTCGTCTGCTTCACTGATTACTGTAATCCATGAACCATGAATGCACCGCAGCACTTCATCAAACCGCTGCAAGCAAAAGATCAACACATCATTCATTCACTTCTTCTTCCTCCTCTTCCTCTTCTTCCTCCTCTTCCTCTTCTTCCTCTTCTTCTTCTTCCTCTTCTTCTTCTTCCTCTTCTTCTTACTCTTCTTCTTCCTCTTCTTCCTCTTCCTCTTCTTCTTCTTCCTCTTCTTCTTCCTCTTCTTCCTCTTCCTCCTCTTCCTCTTCTTCTTATTCCTCCTCTTCCTCTTCTTCCTCTTCCTCTTCTTCCTCTTCTTCTTCTTCCTCTTCTTCTTCTTCCTTTTCTTCTTCTTCTTCTTCTTCTTATTTCTTCTTCCTCTTCTTCCTCTTCTTCTTCTTCTTCTTCTCCTTCTTCTTCTTCCTCTCCTTCTCCTTCTTCCTCTTCTTCTCCTTCTTCTTCTCCTTCTTCTTCTTCCTCTTCTTCCTCTCCTTCTCCTTCTTCCTCTTCTTCTTCCTCTTCTTCTTCCTCTTCTTCCTCTTCTTCTTCTTCTTCTCCTTCTTCTTCTTCCTCTTCTTCTTCCTCTTCCTCTTCTTCCTCTTCTTGATGCAGTTATGTTCCAGTTGATATGTTTGGTCTCTTAGCTGCATCACATGTATGCACAGGCTCTGTTGGTTAAAAAGAACTCAGCAGCTCGTTTTACAGGACAAACCTGTTTACGATAAAGTTTAATTACGTCTTTATTTGTTGATGCAACCAAATGATTTCATATGTGATTAAAGCACAAGTTCATGTTGTTATTGACATATTGATGCATTGATGTCATCGTCACAGTGAGGAAGATTAGCGCAGTCTCTCACGTGTCTGAGCTCAGAAACCCTTTGAGGTTATGTTTTACATATTTTGGGTCTTTCTGGCCGTCAGATCTGTAGAAAGAGAAAGTGATGTATTGTGTGACTGATCAGTAAATTCATATCATTTGAGATATTTCTGTGAAGATGAGGAGAAAATTCTGAGGGTCAAAGATCAACTTCCTCATCTCGTGTTCAACGTCCCCGGTTCTTCACTTCAAGACAATTATTGTATGTAGCACGAGTTGTTCTTGTAGTTTCCTCCATGTTTTTGTTTTGTTAATAAATGTATAAATGAGTGATGAGTGAACTCGCCCCTCTGTGTTAAGAAGACTCTACAGGTGAATAGGGTCAACACATGACCTCACAGATATCACCATGAAACTTCACCACTTCATCACTCACATTAAGATCAGTATTTATTGTGTTACAAGTTATAATTTACATCTTTAATAAACCGTTTTTGCCGTTTAACCCAACACGTTTACCAGAAGCATCTCTGGAGATGAAGTTCGGACCTCCTGTTCCAGCTCATGGGGGGGGGACTCTGCAGGACTCACCACGCCTCGGTATATACGGTGAGTTCGTCAGCCATATTGACTGTCCGCACCTCTCCCTCCGGTCGTGTGTCGGTACAGCACCGGATCATCTGAGCGCGCGGCCGTCCGGTAAAACAGCGGCGCAGCGGGGCGCTGTTTTTACTCGCTCGTGGAGGTCGCGCTGAGGAGGGGGAGGAAGAGGGAGAGACAGTTTGGACACATCCTCAGCCGGAGCCAGTGAGAGGTGAGTGAGCTCGTCGGTCTGTCCGTTCACACCGCGGAGGGTTTATTTATTTACCGGTAACTTATTCCACAGCATCATCGTCTCGAACCGGCTTCTTGCACGTTCCGGGACCGCGAGGTATACGCGTGAGTGGAGCCGTGTAACTTTGCATCGAGGAGCAGTTAGATGCTGCGCAATACAACAGAAGCTCATATGGTGTGTGTGTGTGTGTGTGTGTGTGTGTGTGTGTGTGTGTGTGTGTGTGTGTGTGTGTGTGTGGGGGGGGGGGGGGTCGTCCTTTATTACCGCGCATATTAGGTTGTCGTGCAAAAACCCAACTGTTTACATTTCTACAGACCATGTTGGTCGTCCGTGAATGCATCAGAGAGGTCCCATCACTCACGCCCGGTGTGTGCGTGTGTATAGGTGTGTGCGTGTGTGTGTGTGTGTGTGTGTGGATGTGCGTGTGTGACATTCCGCTTTTGTGGCTCGCAGCGGAAACAATGTTTCTTGCGCCGTTTGCAACTTTTCTGTTGTTGTTTTTTCTTCCTGCTGACGTCACGCTTTTCTGCAACAACGTAACCACCAGCTGATAAAGCACCTTGTTGTTGACACATTGAAGCTGTTCTGTTTGTCCTCTTCTGCGCATGCCCCCCAAAAGCTTGTTTACGGCAACTTAAGAGCCACAACAACAACAACAGATGACACTTGTTGCTATGGTACCAGAAAGAACGCGTTTACACGCAGAGTGGTGAGTGACGCGGAACGTTCTGCTCCACGGTGGTTTTAGGTGAGTTCAGGTGAAACCACGCAGAATTACGTCGCGTGCACAGCACCTGAGTACAGCGAACCGGCGCGCGCCCATGTATGGACGCTTGCGGCTCCAGCTGGCACAAACAGACGCTCTGTCAGGCGTCAGGTGGAGAGAGGAGTCTCTGATTGGCTGTTACCGCTGTCACTCAGCCCCCCCCCCTGCTGCTCTTGGCCCCGCCCCCTCCGGAGGACCGAATTACAGCTCATTTGAGAGAGAGGCTCTCTGCGTCCTGACACGAGACACCTCTGACGGCCGGTTTTAGATTTCTCTCTGCAATATCTTAGTAACCTGTTGAATAATGTCAAGCCTGAGATCAGACGAGCAGTCATCCTCCCAAACTACCGACAGTCTGCTGTTGCTTTGTGTCGCTGAGCAACATGCAGTGCAGGTTTAACTTCAGTTAACTCATCTTTAAAACCTGAAACGTGTTGAGTGTGTATGAAGCGTTCTGTATCAACCTTCCATTCTTACAGAGAGTGGAGTTCGTAGACACTGTTACCCCAAGAGGACGACACAAGTGGCCTTGACCTTTCACGCCCAACATGGCCGCCTCCACAGCGGTGTGGGTGTGATGGGGCTAGAAATGAACCGGTTTATTTCATGCAAATTGGTCCGAATTTCTTCCTGCACACTCAAACAGACACATTAATCCAGACATAGCTAAATTAGCCTCAGGTGTGAGCCTCTTTCAGGCGGGAAAGTCGGGACCTTATTCCGGCTAAAAGGTGCGAACACGGAATTGGAGAAACTGAGTTTTCCAGCTGTTTCTGCTGAGTTGACACTCTGAGGCGGGTCGCTCACTTGTCGGTTTTCTTTGTACCTTTTAAAAACATTGTTGTTCATGTGAGCATATCGTTCCCAAGCGCATATTTTCCGGGCGTGACGGCTGCTCTCTCGCACACACACGTGACGAGGAGGAACAACCAATCACAGCCGGTATATACCGTACTGTATATCCGCTCTGTTTTTCCGTATCAGTCTACGGTAAATACACAACGAGTCGATAACGTCAGAGCAGGACTAACGGGAGCTTCACCTCTGTGGTCTGAGGACGTCACAGCATCCGGGGTTCAGACGTCAAACTGAAGATGACAAATGGAGCCATTTATCTTTGTTTTGACTTTGAAACGTTTCGAGACGTTTACTGCGAGATTACTGCAACTTCACCGTCACAGCAGCGTGCAGGTGTCGGGGAGTTTGGCGCTACAGGAGCGCTAACGAAACTTATGACCCATCGTCATATCAGTGGATCTCCTGTTCTTCTTTAAGACGTCATCTCTCTGTGAGATCTTATGCTCGTTGAGCTTGTCGGAGGTAACTTATCTTTCCCTTCGTTTCTCTCTTGTGTTAGTTCACATTTACACTTACATCTGGAGTGGAAATGTTGTACTTTGCACTTTTCTTCCCTTCACTACGGTGACGTCATGTCCAGTCCAGGTAAACCCCAAATAACAGAGAGAATGAAACAAAAGTGACGCACCAGAAACATTCGTTGTCCTCGTTCACTGTGTTGTTAAAGTGCGTCAGCAATAAGTACAGTCGGTTCCTCTTCACTGCAGTGGACACTAACACACTAACATGAAACAGTTATAATTTATACACTTGATTTACTCCATCATTTCCAAATCAGTGGTTTAGATGATTGAGTTAAAGCCTGATGCCTGATGCTCCTCGGTTTGAGATAAATATTATTATAAGCGATTGAAAAGGTTGGTGAATGGAGCTTCTCCTCTGCTACACCGACACCACGCTGCTGGAGACCCAGGACGTGTTGCTGGACCCGCTGGAGGGAAGGGAGGCCCGGGAGAACCAGGACTGAGAGGAGCAGACTGTCAGACCTGCTGCAGTAACATGAGAGGTTCTAAAGAGTCTGGTGCTCAGGGACACTACCGCTTTCGTCCACAGGGGGCGCCACATTTAAAGGAGCCTCGTAGTAACTTTGTGCTCCCGAGCAGTCCTAAAAGCAGAAATGCCAAATAGTCATTGGGTCCAGCTTCTTCACCGTTTAAAATAATATTTCTCTGACATTTTAGATACAAAACAATGAATGATGAAAACAATCTAATCATCAACAATAACAATGAGTGAGTTGCAGCTCTGAAAGATACAGTGGCGTGTTTTACTTGGTTAGCATCAGGTGGTGATTTAGTTTCTCAACATCACGACCAGGTGAACTGACAGATTCTAGTTCCTCTTTCCGTCCCTGACTTTCACTTTCTCTGTGTATCCGTCTCTGCTGTGCCGTTCCTCTGAAATGTGACCTCACCCTCACATTTAGATCCTTTATTCATCTCCATATGCGGATTAGTGCGGTGGTCTCAGGTTTAACCCGCGTTGCACGGAGAGTTCAGTCCAGCGTCAGTCCTGTGCTGTTGAGCAAAACACTGAACATCAACCCACCAAACCGTCTTCTGAGCACAGATTGAACATAAGAAGTGGGCGGAGTCATCGTGACGTCTCTTATTGTTTTGAAGCCTCGAGTTCGGCTATTTTGCGTCGCCATCTTGGCTTTTTTGCAACCAGTGAACAGGAAGTGACCATATTTGGGTAAATGGACCATAAGTTACGAAATGAACATCATGCTGTATTGAAGAAGACTTGAAACTAGAGATTGAGACATAAACTCATGTTTACAATGTTTACTGAGGTAATAAATCAAGAGAGAAGTAGAGTCATTTTCTCATAGACTTCTATACAACCTGCCTTTTTGATTCCTAACAGTTGTTTTTGTTTGTCTGGCTAGTTTCAGAGGATAATGCAACGAACGGACACGTTAAGTATAAAGCGCCTTCGTTCATGCTCGGCGCTCGCTCGCCGTCTGCGGACGCTACCGGCCCCAAGCGCCAATATCAACAAAGAGTTTCATTCTGCGTGAACCTGGAAGCTGCATCGGCCGTCTGCTTTCCCTGAATGAAGGTGACGCAGACTCACCCTGAAGGCCTGTCGATTTACCAGGTGGTGGCTGCTGCACAGAGCGGACCTGTGTTTGATTCTGTGGAAAAGCTCCGGATGCTTTTCAGCTGCAGTGTATGCTAAAGGTCACCCTTAGATGTGTGTGTGTGTGTGTGTGTGTGTGTGTGTGTGTGTGTGTGTGTGTGTGTAGGCCAGGGGGCGTGTGTTTCCATAAAGCCTGAAGCATTTGAACCTATTAAATCTTGTAGATGGTGATCACTTTCACCTTGCGGAGTGGAGCACAGAGCTCATGTTATCAAGAATGAACACAGAATGAAAGAGGAAGAGCTGGAAGTGTAACGCTGGAAGTTCATCCAGAATATATTAATCTTGCTCTGAAGCGCTGCATACTCTGCATTCAGTACTCTGCGTCTCCAGTTATCTCCTGTCTGCAGGTATGTGGGTGAAGGCGAGCTTTGAATCCTTAGGTTGCTCTCCTCTGGCTGACTCTCTCTCTGTTCTTCTCCTGTTCTACTGATAAGAGGAGGAGGTTTAGAGGTGGAGTGAAACTGCACAGCGAGACCCAGCCGATGAACCCACCACACGTTGCCTATTGTGCAGTTTTACTAAGTCTACCTGCATCAGATTTTAGACTTCTAGCCGAGGGACCGGCACTTATTAAGGTTCGGGGGCTGATATTTAATATAGGTACCAACACATTCTGGATGTGTTGGTAGAGTTGTGTCAGAAATGCCTCTGGTGTCTAAAATACTGGATCAGGTCTCAGCGAGTACTTGAGTTTATGCACCGATCAGATATCAAGTAATCATATCATTTATTAGGAGCTAACAGCTAACGTTAACGGAGCTAACAGCTAACGTTAACGGAGCTAACAGCTAACGTTAACGTAGCTAACAGCTAACGTTAACGGAGCTAACAGCTAACGTTAACGGAGCTAACAGCTAACGTTAACGGAGCTAACAGCTAACGTTAACGGAGCTAACAGCTAACGTTAACGGAGCTAACAGCTAACGTTAACGGAGCTAACAGCTAATGTTAACGGAGGATGCATTGAGTTACAATTTTAATGAGTTCAAGCTCCATTTAGTGAAAATCTGTTTTTACAAGCTTCCAAGCATTCAGGTCAGCCTTGATATAAAGTGTTAAGATCTCATTAAACACTGTTTATATTTATATATTCACATTATTTCGTGAAACAGTAGAAACGTGAGTTTGTTTAACATGTCATTATAATGGTTGCAGCATAACTCTGCTGTGGTTCAGCTTGTATTTGAGCTGTTTCTGGCCTGTGGACGGCTGAATGCCTCTGTGTCTTGAGAACGAGGTCGGTCTGATTGAACAAAGACCTCGTGGACCTCCAGGGTTCACTGGTGGATGACGGGAGGTCTGACGGATCAATGATGAGCAGGTCACCCCGCAGCTGCGTGGCACATCAAAGTGAACTGAAAGAGAGAACTGGGACACTTTAAAGTAGATCAATGCTCTCTGATGTGGCGATAACATTGGCAGTTTGCCTTTTAATGCATTTCAAATATGTATGAAGTGTCTTTTGTCAGTCAGGAGGAGGATTTTTAACAGAGAAGGAAACATCCAGGACAGTTCCAGAGAGCTGTGACCTACATCGACTTGTACGAGCTGCACACCTCTGGTTATTAATAGTTTGTAATTCACAGAGTTGATGTCACATTTTCACGAGTTCATAACTGAGTAAGAGCGGAGATCCAACACACACATATGGTAATGATATTAATGGAACGGAGATATTTGTCCTCTAATCAGCGTGTTTATGAGCGTAGTTTGATTATAACCGATGAAAAGACAGAATTATTCTCTGGGACTGACGGAAGAGCGGGTCGTCCTTCAACCGCAGACTGTATTTAAGAAGTGGATGTAGTCGTTGTGACGGCATTCATCGGTTTGCGGCCTGACGTTTTGAAGCCTACAGTTTGGCGTTTTGGCCGTCGCCATCTTGTTTTTTGCTACCTGCACTCGACCAGGAGGTCGGCGGTTTGATTCAACAATCGCGAAACCTTTTATTAAGTCCAGCAGTTCTCTTCTCAAACCAACAATTATTAGTGTCCTTGCAAAAGTTACTAATTAGAAAGCATGTTAAAAAAACCTTAATTCTTATGTCCTATAACTCACTAAATATGTTTTTGAAACATTTTGGAAATGAGACCATATTGAAGAAATGCTTTGAATCAGGACCGTTGAACATAAAAGCCTCTGCTGGTGTATTGTGGTCATTTTGTGCAGGACAAGTCTTTCTAACACTCGGAGCCTGACTGAGCACTTTAGACTCAACAAGTCGAGTTCTCGGTTTGTTTTCTGTCCTCAGACTGAGCTCAAGCTTTTGGACTGAGCCCGGTTTCATTCTCCGCGCTGACACTTGAGAAAGGTCTATTTCTGTCCTCACACATCACACAGATCAGGCACCTATGGGACACCTTCCAACTGCTCTCTCTCTGTTTAACCCTCCAGTCCTTCAGCTGACGAGCACGACTTCAGACAGCAGGTCACTTTAAGGACACCATGGAAGTGGCTTTCCTCTCTCCCAGTTAGGCCAGACTCTACTGGCACCACCAGCAGATTGCTCAAACAACAGAGGACACTTCAAACATCTGTGAAGTGTCTTCCTCTTCACTTGTCTTTCTCTTTGTTTTGACCCAGACCTTTGAACGTCTCCTTAGACAGTTTCCTGTCGGTGTCTCTCTGGATAGTGACAGCGAGATGCCGGGAGAGACAAAGAGACAAAACAGAACCGCCTAAAGGGAAGACTGAGTCTGAAGCTAATGCTGTTAGCTGACATCGGTGCTTTTGTCTTTGTCCCAGGCGCTGGTGCCCCCGGAGAGAGGCAGGAAGACGGAGGACGACTTCTTTTTGTTTTCTCAGCAGCAGGGGACGGGCGGAGAGAGGAGAAAGATGCCCAAACCGGTGAGTACCTAACATCACTGCCTCTGCTCTCATGCTCTACCAGCCACTCATCAGACTGCAGGGAAGCGCTGCCGTACAGTCTCTCAAACATCTGTCTCCTTTGAGTTCAGATGCATTTCGGTGCTCAATGAGAAAAGACACGCCTTAGTGATCATGACGTCTTAAAGCTGAAAGCCATGGCTTCTTGTAGATAATAAATCACATTTTTATGGCATCCACTTGGTTGACTTCTGTTATCACACGACACATTCACCAGAGTTCGGCTCCATGTGTTGGTCTGCTCTTCAGTCTCCTGCTGACAGTGCCAATACAGTCTGTTTAAAATGTCCGCAGAGTGGTGGATGATATTCTTCTTCCCAAATATGTATTCCTATATAAGAAGTGGATGTAGTCACCGTTATGTCACCCATTGGTTTGTGGACCGCTGATTTGAAGCCTTGAGTTTGGAATTTTGGCCGTCGCCATGTTGCTTTTTGTTCCTCGTCATCTTCGTTTCTTCAGTGACACGAGATCATGAAGTCAAAACTCAATGTGAGAGGGATAAAGTTAAAAGACCAGAACGCAGACAAGTCTGGTAGAGACCTCACTGTGTAGCCCCGCCCTAAAGCATCCCCTGCTTTATGGTCTGTGTGACTCTAAATGGACCATAATGTACTAAATGAACATCATGCTGTATTGAAGAAGACTTGAAACTAGAGATTGAGACATAAAGTCATGTTTACAATGTTTACTGAGGGAATAAATCAAGAGAGAAGTAGAGTCATTTTCTATAGACTTCTATACAACCAGAGGAGTCGCCCCCTGGTGGACACTAGAGAGAACGCAGCTTTAGGACACTTCAGCTTTTAGTTTGCCATCTGGTCACAGTTTATTTCGTTGTTTAGAGCTTTTACAATCACGAGCCATTGTCCTTTATTCCTCGTGCAACATGAACTGATGTTTTGGTGCCGCTCATACCTCATCTGTATTTCTTTAAGTGAGCCTGTCATCAGCTCTCCCGGTCACAAGTAATGTGTTGGGAAACATGCACACACAGAAGCACGACAGTCGGTCACTTTATGGACGTGTCCTGTCTATTGAAGACAAAGAGCGCTTTCTCTGCCCTATTTCTGGACTGAAGGACAGTGGGAGCCTTCATGTTGCTCTGACACAAACACACACAGGCTGAGTCTGCACTGCAGCTTACATAACAGGATTATAGGCGGAGGATTGTGAAGCCTTTTATTATATTACCGTTATTACATTTTAACCCTGGAAGCAGGAACATAAACTCCAGAAATTCTCATTTCTTTTATTATATGACTCGGTTATTAGACAGAAAATAATTCATTCTGTTTAACTATCAAATGTCTGTTCCTCCACTAAGGAAATGTTTAAAATTGTAGTGTTTAGAATTTAGTATTTTAACCAAAGTGTTAAAAACAACCAGTTTTAAATAAGATAAAGTTACTACAAGGAACTTTAACTGAGTGTTGGTTCTGTCGCCCCCTGTGGACTAAAGCTGTCGTGTCTCTGAGCTCCAGACTCTTTAGAACCTCTGATTCTACTGCAGCAGGTCTGACAGTCTGCCCCTCTCAGTCCTGGTTCTGGTTCTCCCGTGCCTCCCTTCCCTCCAGCGGGTCCAGCAACACGTCCTGGGAGAAGCTCTGCTCCTGGAGGAGGAGGAGGAGGAGGAGGAGGAGGAGAGCTCAGCTCCCGGCAGCAGCGTCTGGAGATCTGACTGCAGGTCCAAGGCTGCAGGTGAAGCCGGGTCTGTCCATGGTGGACCGGTCTCTGCTGGAGGATCTGGGTCTGTCCACGGTAGACCGGCCTCTGCTGGAGTCTGAGCTGAAGGAGGTTCTGGTGAACCTGCATGAGTTCATCTGGTTTCACCAGAATCCGACCCGGTGGCTCCGATGACGAGCATCAAGAACAACTCTATAGAAACAGAACATCTGATAGAGGATCAGGACTACACTGAGACTGGTTCATAGAGGACCAGGACTACACTGAGACTGGTTCATAGAGGATCAGGACTACACTGAGACTGGTTCATATAGAGGATCAGGACTACACTGAGACTGGTTCATAGAGGACCAGGACTACACTGAGACTGGTTCATAGAGGACCAGGACCAGGACCAGCGAGGATGAGGAGCTTCATGCTGCTGCTGCTGCTCAACTCTTATCTGCAGCCAGCGTACGAGCAAAAGAGAGCGTTTGAGCCGGCGCGCTCAGATTAGTGAGCCTCACCGGAGGGAAGCAAAAGGTCACGCAGAGGATTCGGGAGAGCGGTGAGTGACGGGCATTTTGTTCATATCCAGTCCAGAAAAACGACACCCGAGCCGCCCTCGAGGGGAACTCCCACTCCGGTTACATCAGGACCACGCTTTGACGCTAAGCCCAGCAGTCACACACACAAACCTCTGCACTGTTTCATCTGGGCTCGCTGTTGGGCCACGAAGAGACGGCTGGAATGTCACAATGGATTGAAAGATGAAGCTGAGAGTGGCCCCCTGCAGGCTTTACAGCTCCGTTAGCTTCGTAGCTAACGTAAGAACAACAAAAGAACAAATGTATCGAGATGGACCGGTTCCTGCGGGTAAACCACCCACAAGAGTTCTGCTGAGCCACGTAGAAGGGGGCTCTGTGTCAGCAGGCTAACCTGAAAGAAAACATCAGACAAACAGGAGGTGGTTTCATGATGTTACACCGTGTTGTCCACATATTGTTCACAGTAAATCTTAACTTTCCATCGGCTGTGATGAAGGATGTGACTCTCACCTTCCTCCGTCTCAAGCGTTGATTTTCTGTCGGATCTTTAGAGTCTCTTCTTCAAACCGTTGTCTCAGGAAGTCAGAGGTCTCATGGTGCATCGTTGGTTTGTATCGTTGACCGTTGTGTTCTGAGTCTGAACTATATGCCTACTGATTTATTTAACAGAAGAGAGGTCAACGGTCAGAGCGAGCCTAACCCTCTGAAGCTGGTGTAGATTAATGATGAGAACTTCCCAGAGAGGAGGCAGACTTCAGGTCACCTCTCCTCTAAAAGGCCTTCTTCAGTAAGACATGTTTAGAACATGTCTTTGCAGCGTTTCATGTCACCTTCGCTCTCTCTAAAGACTCCAGACGTTCACCTGCTGGACCATCGCTGCCCGATGAGTCTCTCTGTGTTCCTGTGTGACTCTGGTGTTTTTAAAGGCTTCGTTCAGATCAACCAGTCACGCAGTAACACTGAAGACACTCCGTGTTCTGTGATTTACTCTCTCATTCTCTGCATGGTTCACTTTGTGCTGCCGCAGCTTCACCTCAATCTCACGACATGGACTTCACATTTGACAGAGATGTGGAAACGTCACCACGTCTGACCCGGTCTGACCCGGTCTGGCTTGACCTGGGTGCTTCTTCAGACGGGAGGCCGCCACGTTAAATTGGAGTGCACGTCTGAAAGGGGCTTTAGCGGGAAACAGACTGACCCGTTTGCCAATGATGCTTTTGCGACGAGGAAGGACAAAGACGGCACAAAGGGGAATGAAAAGAAGAGCGAAGACGGAGACGATGCAGGAGACAAGAATCACGAGGGTCAGATGGTCCTGGAAAATCCTTTAAAAGATCTATTGATTTCCCAAAGGTTGACATATGCATGCGTCTCCCTGACGGCATTGACACACACACACACACACACACACACACACACACACACACACACACACACACACACACACTCTGCATTGGACACAGTCGATAGTGGAGTTCCTACTGATATTCTCCTCCATTCAGAACTGCAGTGTTTCTGTATTTGACCTTTGACCTCATCTCTTGAGTTTTCTTTCAGCCTTTATAGAACGTAACTGAGTTTAAGCAGGTATTGTGTTACATGTATATGTAGAACACTGTTAGAACATAATCTGTGATGTTGTGAGAGTAAAATATTGAATCCAAGATGACATTATTAGTTGTGGTTTCATAACTTCACGTGAAAATGTCTTAAAATGTCATTTTGTACACGTTTCTCTGGACCTCATCCGTCTCACATGTGCTGCTTTTTGGAGTTTTTGACTGTTATTCGGACAAAACTATCATTCTGAAGACGTCCCGTCAGGCTCTGGTTCCTGATGTTCTACGGACTGAAACATTAATTGTGAGCCTTGAGTATTTTACCCGCTGCTTTCTTCAGCTTGCTTCTCAGCTGCGGAGCGATCGATCCTCTCGAGTGTTGAACTCCCTGTAGGAGCCACCAGGGCGTCGCTATGGAAACCTTATCAGCCAGAACAGACACGTGACGTGAGAGGATTGTGCAGAGAAACAAAATGACATACTGTGTGCATGCAAAGCAACAATATGGCTGCACACACACACACACACACACACACACACACACACACACACATGGTTGCGTTCCCATACAATCCACACGAATACACTGAGGATGTCACAAGAACCGCCACGTTGGTACCAAGTCGGTTGGGATGTTGTGGGCTGATACAGATGCTGTTATTAATCCTCTTGTGTTTTAACATTCATTCGTTCATTACAGAGTGTTCAGATGAGCTCAGATTCAAAAGACAGTTGGCTAAATATCGCAGCTAACGTTAACGGAGGTAGCATTTTAGTTTCTTACCCCGGTATTGAATTATATACTGCTGCGCAACATCAACATTTCATATTTCTTATGTGCAATAATGTGCAAACTTTAAGTCCTATTATTCATGTTAATATGGTTTTTGATCGTTTTACGGTTTACTTATTTATTATATCTTAAATGTTAGATTACTTATTTATTCTCTTTGCTGCAGTAATGCTGCTAATAAGTTGTGTTGTGGAGAATCGTGGACTTCATGACATCCTCTGAACACACACACTTCAATGGACATGTCCTGTTCAAGTAGATGAACAAGGACACATGCACATTCAGAACACACGGGTTAAATGGACACCAGCAGTATGAGCATCTTACGTGATGTTAAGTTGACGTGGCTCAACTACAGCAACATGGTTTCTGTCTAGTGGTGTCGCGGATCACGGATCGATCCGTGATCCGTTCGGATCACTCGTGAACCGCGGATCAATCGAGTATTTATTTTTACAGTGTAATCATCATAGTGTGTAATAAAGTTCTACTGCTGCTGTTCCTTTTCAAGTAACAAGTCCCCGAATATCAATGCAGAGTGTCAGTGAACAGATATAAAGCAGGAGTGTGTTCACGTGACCGGAGCAGCTTAGAAGCATTTAACGGTGACGTCATGGCGAGCGGAGGAACGTCAGAAGCCGCGGCGTCATTTAAGTCGCAGGTTTGGGAACATTTTGTCTTCCCTGTAACGTATAATGACGGATGAGGGTGGTGGACAAAGCGTTACGGTATGTAGGCGTTATTTAAAGAGAGACACACGACAACGGCAAAACATCGGCATGTCCACACATGAAGAGACACCATCCCGTCTGTCAGCGACGGGGACACTCCGGTGTAGAAAACAAAGGATTTCTAAATCTGGTTAAAGTGCTTGAGCCACGCTACGAAATCCACTCACGCACCCACTTCAGTGTGAAGCTGTTCCAGACCTCTATGAGAAGGAAGAGACTGCAGAGACTGCTTTCACCACGGCGGAGTGATTCTTAGTCCGGTGCTGTAGACACGCCCCCTCTGTGAGAGTCACACACACACACCTGGGGCAGGTGCTGTAGACACGCCCCCTCTGTGAGAGTCACACACACACACACCTGGGGCAGGTGCTGTAGACACGCCCCCTCTGTGAGAGTCACACAGACACACACCTGGGGCAGGTGCTGTAGACACGCCCCCTCTGTGAGAGTCACACACACACACACCTGGGGCAGGTGCTGTAGACACGCCCCCTCTGTGAGAGTCACACACACACACACCTGGGGCAGGTGCTGTAGACACGCCCCCTCTGTGAGAGACACACACACACACACCTGGGGCAGGTGCTGACAGAAGCATCAGAGTGAAGCTAGACAGGCCCAATAATATTCCAGTCAATAATATTCCAGTCAGCACAGAAAGGTCGACCCTCTCCCCAGACAATGGAGATATTCTCATCTTTTTGAAAATGTCACAGTAATGTAACATTATTGTGTATTTGAATGACCTGACAGGAAGTAAACACAGACCCAAGTTGTTGCTGAGCAGTTCAGTTCAGTGTAAACAGTGGAAGCTCACTGGCTGTTTCTTTCTTTCAGTATTGATCAAAGGACGAGGATATCGACATACCTCATGTTGCACTTAAACATAACAGAATTCTTGAATGTATTATTTTTATTTATTACATTTGGCTCCTCCCCTTTTTCTTTGTTGATCCGAAAAATTATCCGAACCGTGACTCCTGAACCGTGATCCGAACCGTGAGGTTTGTGATCCGTGACACCCCTATTTCTGTCCCACAGTTGCATTCATGTGTTTGATTTCCTGCTCTGTCAATGAACTGATTGGCTACAGGTGACGACTTAATCATTCATCAAATATCTGGATTCATCTTTTGTCTGCAAGATATTGTTAAAATGTGTGTGTGTGTGTGTGTGTGTGTGTGTGTGTGTGTGTGTGTGTGTGTGTGTGTGTGTGTGTGTGTGTGTGTGTGTGTGGTTCTCAGGTCAGCTGAGCTGTCTGTGAGTCTTGTATTTCCTGACTCTTGGTTTCTTATGATCGATTCACTTGTTCACCTCGGGCGTTGTCTTTTTATTTGTCTTTGTGTCTCACACACACACACACACATACACACACACACACACTACTGGAGCAGTCTTTTCCCTAAGGCCAGGTACTGGTTTAGACTGAACCATTGTTACTGCTTCTCTCTCTCTCTCTGTCTCTCTCTCTCTGTCTCTCTCTGTCTCTCTCTCTCTGTCTCTCTCTCTCTGTCTCTCTCTCTGTCTCTCTCTCTCTGTCTCTCTCTCTCTCTCTCTCTCTCTCTCTCTCTGTCTCTCTCTGTCTCTCTCTCTCTGTCTCTCTCTGTCTCTCTCTCTCTGTCTCTCTCTCTCTGTCTCTCTCTCTCTCTCTCTGTGTCTCTCTCTCTCTCTGTGTGTCTCTCTCTCTCTCTCTCTCTCTCTCTGTCTCTCTCTCTCTCTCTCTCTCTCTCTCTCTCTGTGTGTCTCTCTCTCCCCCCCCCCCTTCAGGGTTACTTGAGGACAGTGTCAGTTGGTTTCACTGCAGAAGGTTTTTCTTACTGCAGCACTGAACACACCAGCACAGTATAATGCATTATTCCTCCGATAGGAACACACACACACACACACACACACACACACACACACACACACACACACACACACACACACACACACACACACACAGTTGTTATAGGACTCTGGTTAGGTCTTTACTAGCTGTGCCGTTAATAGTCTTCATGCTGCGACAAAAAGCTCTCTCACACACACACACACACACACACACACACTTTTCATGACTCCATTAAAACCCGTTTCACTTCAAAATGACTCGGATGTTAAAGTGAATGAAATGTTTTTCTCAAAGTCAAGAAAAGGATCCTTAATATCAAGGATGCAACGTGTCATCAAACCCACCGAAGACTTGTCCAATGTCTGTGAAACATTCACATTCTACGGAGGACTGAGTCCTTTCAGAGCATTTTGAAGGAAAAAGCATCTTTTTCTCTGCAGCTTGCTGGCAGAAGGATGAGTGCAATGAACACCGGCTGTAACACAGTGTGTGTGAATAATATTTATAGAAATCTGATAGGGACGATACAGACAGGAGAGGGTCACATTATAGTTCACTGGATTTTATAAATTTTCCAGAA